>NC_138891.1:38621483-38695346 GCF_965194825.1 Balaenoptera physalus
CGTAATGTAACATAATCATGGGAGAGACTATCCTATCCCTTTTGCCATATTCTACCAGTTAGAAGCAAGTTATAGGTCCCGCCACACTCAGGGGGAGGAGGTTATACCAGGGTTTGGGTCACTGGAAGTCATTCTAGAATTCTGCCTACTACAGCTTAATTTTTTTTTTTTTAATTATGGGTAATGGCAAAAACCAATAAATGTTTGTAATTTGGAGATATTAAAATGTTGAATACAAAGAAGAAATGTATAGAACTTTAAAATCTCAAAGTTTAATGGAAATGACACATATTTTGAAGATGGGAAAATGGTTTTCTGTGCTTATCCTGGCTTATACTTACTGCCTTGGGCAGGAGAAATATCCAAGTATCTAAACTTTAGATCATAGTATATGATCCTAAAAGGAATAATCAAATAAGGAGTTCTGAAGGACATTTAATTACATAATTGGCTTAACTTGAGAACCATTTTACAAAGTGTTAGCCTCACTTGCATTAGGAGAGGATAAATGTAATTATATTTCCATAAGTAAGTTATATGGTTTTCCTCAGTGTTCATCAATTTGACTTTTCCTTGTAGGTTTTTTTTCTTTTAGTACCTTTAACAGATTATTTTTCATCAGAAGTACGTAATCTTGCCTTAGGATAGGTAATTCAGGTATCTTTTAAAGTTGTTTTCCTACAATGTACAATAACATGTCTACGGAAGTTTCTAGATCCCTACTCTCCCCTTTCTGGCTCCATACCATCCGTAGCCCCTTTTCCCATATGCCTCACACAGCTGTTCTGGAGTTAATGCAAATGCCATGAGGATCTGAAATGTACTCAGGATCTTGCCACTTTTAGGTCCTGCTTCTTGGGGAAAACTGCTCCATTGGTATTTAATAAAAAACAGCATGACATGGTGAGTTTATCTCTTTTTCCTGACATTGGCAATGACAGTGCAGTGCCCATTGTATACCACTGGTGTGAGGTGGCTTGCAAATCCCTACAGATATGTGGTTACTTCCCTACTTTCCCTCTCTTTTGCTTGGGCAACTGCCACATTGATGCACTGGAGCCACTCTTCTGCATTCTTCTCATCCTTGGCCTTGAAAACATAGCTTTTATTGTCTGTGAAGATTTCGAAAGCCCGAGGGAGAGAGCGGTCCCTGCGTTTCTTGGCCACAACTTTCACACTCTGTACTTTGCTGAGTTCTATTGGTGAGTCATCAGGATCATCTTTCTGAAATGCATGGGAAGGAAAGAACATGAGCTAGCTTTCATAGTATGGAAAGATCTCTGGCTCCTGGAGAATTTTCTAAGAGGATCAGAATCCTTTCACTTCATGTGGCTTAAGACCTGTGTTATTTTGGGTGCTAAAGCCTCAAAGAGTCATTAGAGCAAATGAAGGCGTGAGCAACTGGCTTTTTGTTGTACTATCTAGGGTTGAAACAAAATAGCTAATTTATAGAAAATTATTATACAGTGGGATTGGGAAAAATGCTTGATTCATATTTCTTTGACTTTATGTCATTTTCTACTGATACTAACACTGTATTAATAGAGCAAAATGCAGCAGTACAATTTGGGGTAATATTAACTCAGAATTTGAGATAATTTTACGGCTTGAAATTGAATTTTCTTTTGTGTTACCTCTGAGAAAGAGGTATTAATTGAACAAACAGGGTTCCAATGTTTAAGTAGATGAAACTGTTTTTGAAACTCTCTTGAGCTTTGGAAGCATGATTTGTCCACAAACATTAAGGGAAGGAATATTTAATGATGTTACATTTTCTTTGCATTAAAGCAGTTGCTTAAGGATCTCTCTAACACCAGAGTCATCATGATGGGCTAGCATGAATATTTTTAAGGAGTCAGATACTTCTTTAAAGCAATTTCAGGTCTTTAACATCCCTGAGCCCATTCTGTCTACTGGAGAACGTACCTGTGTTTGAGAATCTTACCAACTCTCTTTTCCCATCTCCCTTTCACAATCACCCTTCTCTCACTTTGCAGTGGAAAGGCATCTTTTTCACTCGTCCTAAACTTTCTATGGTGTATTGTCCACCTTGGAAAAATCTCAGGAGCATCAAACAAAAAGAGTAATTCAAAATACTGATGTCAGCAGAATAGAGAGTCTAGAAATAAACCCACCTATGGTTAATTAATCTTGAACAAAGGAGACAAGAATATACAATGGAAAAAGACAGTCTCTTCAGAAAGTGGTGTTGGGAAAGTTGGACAGCTGCATGTAAGTCAATGAAGTTAGAACACACCCTCATACCACACACAAAAATGAACTCAAAATGGAGTAAAGACTTAAACATAGACATGACACCATAGACCTCTTAGAAGAGACCATGGGCAAAACATTCTCTGACATAAATAGTACCAATGTTTTCTTAGGTCAGTCTCCCAAGGCACTAGAAGTAAAAACAAAGTAAACAAATGAAACCTAATCAAACTTACAAGCTTTTGCACAGCAAAAGAAACCATAAACAAAACGAAAAGACAAAGTACAGAATGGGATAAAATATTTGCAAATGATGCGGCTGACAAGGGCTTAATTTCCAAAATATGCATACAGCTCATACAACTCAACAACAAAAAAACAAACAACCCAATGGAAAAATGGGCGGAAGACCTAAATAGACATTTCTCCAAAGAAAAAATACAGATGGCCAATAGGCACATGAAAAGATGCTCAACATTGCTAATTATTAGAGAAATGCAAATCAAAACTGTAATAAGGTACCACCTCACACCAGTCAGAATGGCCATCATTAAAAAGTCTACAAATGCGTCTGGAGCCTGTGCTCCGCAACAAGAGAGGCCGCGATAGAGAGAGGCCCGCGCACCGTGATGAAGAGTGGCCCCCACTTGCCGCAACTAGAGAAAGCCCTCGCACAGAAACGGAGACCCAACACAGCCAAAAATAAATTAAAAAAAAAAAAGTCCACAAATAACAAAATGCTGGAGAGGGTGTGGAGAAAAGGGAACCCTCCTACACTGTTGGTGGGAATGTAAGTTGGTGCAGCCACTATGGAGAAGAGTATGGATGTTCCTCAGAAAACTAAAAATAGAATTACCATATGATTCAGCAATCCCACTCCTGGGCATATATCTGGACAAAACTGTAATTCATAAAGATACATGCAACCCTATGTTCATAGCAGCACTAGTCACAATAGCCAAGACATGGAAACAATCTAAATGTCCATCAACAGATGAATGGATAAGGAAGATATGGTACATATATACACTATATATGGTACATATATGTACTATTACTCAGCCACAACTACCGAGCTCACGCACCACAACTACTGAAGCCCGCGTGCCTAGAGCCCGTGCTCTGCAACAAGAGAAGCCACCGCAATGAGAAGCCCATACACCGCAACGAAGAGTAGCCCCCGCTCACTGCAACTAGAGAAAGCCTGCACGCAGCACCGAAGACCCAATGCAGCCAAAAAAAAAAAAAAAAAGTGAAAAATAACACTATAGTCTTTTAGTTCTTACTTTAAAATGCACATTTTCCTCATTTACAAGAAAAGCCCTTTATGATGTGGCTGAAGCTTCAGCTGGACTGCTGACCACTGCATGTTTACTGTCTCCCTGGGGATGAGAGGGATTTTGCTGTGGTCTTCACGCTATATTATATTATTTCCTAATATTTGAGCCAAATGTTCTGTCATATTTCTGGAATGTCAAACCATTATTTCCTGATAAAGATGTCAAATAAGTTAGCCAATCATACAATAGTTTATTCTCTAAACTTTATTAAAAAGCTCCAAATCAAGAAGTATAAAGGTCATTATTTGAGTTCAGGAAAAACATTCTTATGCACTAACTCTACTTTGTTAATGCATAAGAGGGATCTGAAAAATCACTACATCTTAACTTCTATTCTGATTTCTTTAATAAAGACAGGAAATTCAAATGGTCATTTTAAACACTTTGTAAATGCTTCAGTGTGAACCTACGCTAAAAAAATGTTTCCTTAAACCTCCAATAACTTTCCAAATTGAACACACCATTATACTTCCCCTTCAAAAAGACCTTCAGCCCATTCGTCTATTTTATAAAACACATAGATGAAGAAAGTAACATGAGTTCAAAATAGGTGTCACCAAAATGTTCTTTTTCATTCAAAAAGTTAATGTGAAGTCTTATTAACTAAAAGAGCATTGATCAGAATTCGTCATAATTCAGATACACCATACTTGATTCCTGCTGAGTAGTAAGTTCAAACAAATTTTGTAATGAGCACTCCAAAGATATAGTGCATGTGCTCTTAGTGAAATGTAATTTTCAAGTAATTTAACACTCTCATTAATTAATTCAGACACAGTTTGGTTTGCCACTGACCCTGTATTTTAAGTGTACATGGGAAGTTGGACAGTATACTCATTTAAGAACATGCTTTGGTGTCACACTGCCTGAGCCTAACTCGTTTTACCCTTTCTCACCTTACTGGCTCTAACCTTGGACAAGCCCATCAGTCTCTTTGTGCCTCAGTTTCCCCATCTATAAAATGGCAATAACAATAGTGCTGACCTCAAAGGATTGTTCCGAAGATAGATAGAGGCAATCCAGTGTGGCATGTGATAAGCTCTGATAAGTTATTATTATTATATCTCAAAATGGTCAAGAAGTAGGTCAAAATTTCATGCTCCCTGATCTGTAATGAGTAGAGTTTAATGATAAATAAAACTGATTTGAAAAGAAAGGGATAACTTTGCATTGCTGATTGCAACAGAATATTATTTCACAAGCTTCCCACTGAACGTTCAGAATATGGATATTTACTGAGCATCCTACTTCAGATCGAAAGTACCTCTTCAGATTGAAGAGGTACAGTGAACCAACTAACATAGGAATGAACAGAATAGACAGTCAAAGGGGCATATATAATAAAATGACACTGTAAAATGGAGAAGGAAAAAATTATTGGCCTTTTAACTCAAGACAAAATGCCTAGCTGGCAGAGATCAAGACCTTAAAAATGCAAGTGTAAAAGATGGTAGGGGTACTTACAGACTTTCCTTTTTGAAACAGAAGTTGATTTCCAGCCAGTGTAAAATAGCGGGTTTTCCACCTTTTGATGAACTTCCATCTGACTTGCTTCTCTTTAAGTTTTCCTTCTATGAGAGGCTGGCCATCTTGATTTACAACTGTTGAAGGTAACAGAACGATCAAGCCATTTATTTTCCATTATTTATTTGGCAAGTGATCAAAAGTCAGAATTGTACAGTGAACCAGACCCAGTAAGTACATTTGGATAGTGGGCTAACAAATTATGAATTTGGTTAACCTTCCCCTTTTGTCCCTAAAAGAATGCACAATTTAGATATGATAATGGGAAAGTGTTGAAAGCCCTCATCGAGATTTGCAAAAGGAACATAGTTCATGAAAAGAGCATTTGGTTAGCAGTTATTTAAGGTTCATCCAGACATTCAGCTTTCTGTGCTTCCTGACTCCTTTGTTTCATGGTATTCTGTTCACATGAACTGCTTAGAAATATAGCTTTATAAATAATCATAAACCAAGTATATTTAGCTATTTGTCAGTAAAAGTCAATGTAGTGCTCCAAAAGATGTGTTTTTCTGAATCCTTAACAGCTGCAAAGGCAAACTTACCTAACTCTTTTTTTTTTTTTAATTATTTATTTATTTTATTTATGGCTGTGTTAGGTCTTCGTTTCTGTGCGAGGGCTTTCTCTAGTTGCGGCAAGTGGGGACCACTCTTCATCGCGGTGCGCGGGCCTTTCAATGTCGCGGCCTCTCTTGTTGAGGAGCACAGGCTCCAGACGCGCAGGCTCAGTAATTGTGGCTCACGGGTCTGGTTGCTCTGCAGCATGTGGGATCTTCCCAGACCAGGGCTTGAACCCGTGTCCCCTGCATTGGCAGGCAGATTCTCAACCACTGCGCCACCAGGGAAGCCCTTACCTAACTCTTTTGAACATGATTTTTCCACTCTGGAACACACACACTCTATCTCCACTGTCCATATTTGAATCTTCACCTAGTTAAAAACTGATCATTTCTTGTTTCAACTCAAACGTTGCTTCCTCTGGGAGACCTTTCCCAAACCCAGACTCGAGTGACTTTGTCTTCTATATGTTCTCAAAGCAACTGGCGTGTTTCTTTTCTATCAGGTATCATCATTTGTAGATGATTATTGGTATTTACCTTATTAATATCTTTCTTTCCCATTCAACTGAAAGCTCCATGAGGGCAGGGTCTTTGCTTTGTTCACTATTGTTATATCAGGCATCTAACCTAGTATGGAGTCTATAAATTTTTGTTGAATGAATGAATGAATGAATGGATTCATTTTACATTGAAGTAGAGTGTGTATGATTACACATAACCATAGAATTAGAAGACCGGTTACAATGTCAGAAGTTTAAATGTTGAACTGAAGAATTCCATTTGTTTTACCAACTACATAAGATTCACTCTTCAAATTTCAAATTCATGTGAAAGCATCTGATTTCTGGGGAGTATGACAATATTTATTTATATACATTAATGTTCAATTTTCATAGCACCTTGAAAGTAATGAAATTTGTTCATCACTATGAAATTTGGACAGTACCTCTTTGACCATATGAACACAACCTATCCTTCCCATCTACCATTTCTCTTATCTAATGTAGGTAAAAAAATTACCTCAGACAGGGGATTTGTCCACCTTAACAGCACTGTTGGGGTAAGAATAATGCAATGTATAGTTTTTATAAACAAAGTTCTATTAAAGTTAATCTAGTTTTTTTCCCTTCTTGTCTGATGACTAGTCAATTGGATGTTCCATTGTCAATCCCAAATTAAGGCTAATAACTGAAACAACATATGAAATATATTGTTAGATAGTGATAGGGTTGTGATGAAGATAGAATAGAGAGTGAGTGACTTGGGGGTTGGCGCACATGCATTTAAGTGGTCAGGAAAGAGCTTCCATATTTGAGGTGGCATTTAATCTGAGGCTTCAGTGATGAGAAGTGTCCCCCATTTTCTGCGATGCTCCATGGTGGCTAGTACTAGGTATAGCAGAGGGTATGGAAAGCAGTCACTCAAGAATCATTGGCAATCAATGTCAAGAAAATTATCTCAGTGTTCTGCTTTGCTTTACTAGGAATCATCTGATTTAGAGCTTTCTTAAAGCTAGTATGCTCTTTGCAAATTTAAATTTTCCATAAACACAGTGCTTGCTTCCTTTGTGCAGCAGGTAAAGCACTTAGGACTCCATGTCTTCCCCACATGCTATTGGTCCTAGAGGGCGGGGACAGCCTGCTTGCCATGTGCTCACAGTGTCGGCCTGGGCTAGGGGTTCCATGAATGTCTGCTAACACGTGCTGTTGAGTCATGAAGAGTGCAGCAGCCCGTCTGGGAGGACGAAGGGAAGGTCCAACGGAGGTCCAAGAGGAGAAAACAAACCAACGAGCAACTAAGTAACAACAAGGAAAAACCCAAGCCAAAAATAGGATTCATTTTTTTCTAAAACACCCATTTCCTATGCTTTCAAATTAGAAAAAAAATGCTGATCTAATTGTAACGCTGAAGGATTTCTGAATAACCATTCAGAAGAGTTAGATTCGAGTCCTCTTAACCACTGATTTCTTCTCAGCAAAGAGGAAATAATAATTGCTCCCACCTGCTTTACAAGGATGTTGAGAGATCAAAAATCAAAATAAAGAAATTTATGTGAGGACACTAGGTAAGTAGCAAAGAACTACTACCCCTGCCCCCCTCTTTTATTAAAGAACTTACTTCACCTTTTGTAACCACATTGCTGTCTTGCCATTTTTAATGGTAAGATGATTTAATATAATGCAATGTCATTTAATAACAGAACATTTTTCCAGTCTTTCTCCCATATTTACTCAAAGAAACATTTGAAATAGTCATGATATCTGAGCTGATTTGAAATCACGATTGGTTTAGGTAATATTTAAGCACATGTGTCCTTCTAGATCTGACATAGGGAATTAGCTTCAAGAACTTCTCCTCAACATAGATCCAAATCTTAAGGCAGGTCCAAATGTTTCACTTTAAGTGTATGTGACAGAAGTCATACTTGGCAAAATAGTTGAAGGAATTGTTTGAGACATGGAGTGGCTGGGATATCATACCCTCATATCCACATGCCCACAATGACCGTGAGAGACTCCAGAGAAAATGATAGGCTTACTGGAGAACAAAAGGATGAAGGATGATGGAGAAACACTGCTAAGTGAAGACTTTTCACTGTAGCCCAGTAAAAGTGGACCCCAGGGGAAAAGTCCATGGAAAGGATTTTAGGAAGGAAATGTTAGCAGCACTTTAAACTAGCTGCATGTTAGGGCTTTAATTTAGGCATCAGAGTCAGCTTCAGATAATTTGTAAAAGCCAGGCTATTTGTAGCTGTAGGATTAATTTAAAAATAGTTTCAAAAGGCAAAAAAAGAAAAAAAAAAGACTTAAAATTTTTTCCAGTGGCTATCCCAGGCCCTAAAAAAAATTTTTTTTTTAATAATTATGTCTGGCAAATGCGTGACTGGCCATGTGTCCTTTTAATAGGTCTATTGCCCATAGCATGTCCCAGTAAGCAATAATTCTCATATGATATTGCAGTCTCTTCATGGTCAAAACAGGGAACTAATTCTTTCTAAGGATGATCATATTACACTTGAAAAATAACATGTGGAATGAGACTATGAGGGAATGATTGTGTGTCTAAAACTATCTTGTTTGCACGTAATGCATAAAGGATACTTAAATATTTTCTCACTTGCCAATTAACACATTATTTCGTTCAAAGCACCACAATTTGGCTAAGACATTCTTTACCAACCAGGATCTGTTCCTTTTTTAAATTATCAGTTGGCTGAAAAAACTATGGAATATTAAACTGAATTCTGTAGTGCAATTGGAACCCAAACTATTACCATGTTTATCAACTTAAAAGTCTTTTAGAGTGCTAATACAAATGGTCATATATTAATTGTATTCCTTTTGTGCACCAAGAGTTGAAAATATTTATGTTGATAAAAGATGAAATTTGAAGGTGTTAGTCTTACTCAACACAAAGTTGGTGAATAAGAGTGAAATAATATCAGACCCAGATACCTTAAAGCAAGAAAGAATATTCCTCTGTTGATCTACCAACCATATCCAGTCATCTCACACATAATTTCGAGCACAGATAAGCTGAAAGGCACTGTGTTTGGATCTGAGGGGGTCATAAAGCCCAGCTCAGAGAGAGCTTGAATTTATCATCTTGTGGGGAGATAAAGCATTTTACAAATTTGACAACTCAGTGTAGAGTTTGGCAAGTGCACCTGCAGAAGTAAAAGCCAAGCATTACAGAACTCAAAGAAAGGAAATTCTACTTCTAGCTGGGAGAGGGTGACATGAGGGCTGGGCCCCCACTGAAGAAGGGAGAAAGGAACTTCTAGGAGGAGTACAGAGAAGGCCTGAGGTAACAAGTGGGACATGTGAGGGAAAGTGCATGAAAAGAAAAAAACTTAAAGAAGCTGGAAGAATCAATGAACTCAGAAGCAAGTTCACTTCTTCTGCAAGTAAAGCAGTCACTTTGGTCAAAGTCATGAGCTGAAGGTGGGGGATCGGCAGGCGATTCAAGATTTTTTGGTGCAAGATCCAGGAAAGAGATTGGGTATCAAATAGTCATGGGGAGGCCATATTGGACTTCATTTGAAAGTTCTTCTGAAACCCCATTAGAAAGGACCTTGTTGGGGCTTCCCTGGTGGCGCAGTGGTTGAGAATCTGCCTGCCAATGCAGGGGACACGGGTTCGAGCCCTGGTCTGGGAAGATCCCACATGCCGCGGAGCAACTGGGCCCGTGAGCCACAACTACTGAGCCTGCGCGTCTGGAGCCTGTGCTCCGCAACAAGAGAGGCCGCGATAGTGAGAGGCCCGCGCACCGCGATGAAGAGTGGCCTCCACTCGCTGCAACTGGGGAAAGCCCTCACACAGAAACGAAGACCCAAACACAGCCAAAAATAAAACTAATAAATAAATAATAAATAAAAAAATAAAAAAAAAAAAAAAGAAAGGACCTTGTTTTTAAGGACCAAGGAGGGGCCTAGAGCCTGTGAAGGTCCAGCCAGCACAGACATGAAGCCTCACAGACCCCAGATGGGATCTGCTATGGATCAGGGATGGTTGCAGCAGGAAACAGGGGGCACCTCAAGCTGGGCAACTGAGGGCAGTTAATAAAGGGACTATTTACACAGATGTGGGCAAGGTGTAGGAAAAGCACCTTAGTACTCTGGTGCCAGGAGCCAGGAGGAGGCATAACACCCCTCTCTGGCTGAAGAGGAAAGCGAAGGGAACAGTTAGGACCCAGAAGGAGACCTGTATGAAAGAGCGGTGCCTGCAGGAGTTGTGGCTGTGGATTGAGGACACAGTCAACCTGGGGTGACCAAGCAGGGAGGGAGTTGGGAATAAATAAGCAGACCTCACTCTGCTCCCTCCCTCTGATCTCCTGCCAGAATGTAACTGAAAGCCAGAGGTAAGGAGAATGGAAAACCCTGGAGAGGCACCTATTCTAAACTGGGCGTAGGAAGCAGAAAAGCTTCCTGGAGAATATGTGTCTGAGCTGAATTCTGAAGGACAAGTAGCAGTGATGAAGGTGAAGTGAAGAAGGATATTCTGAAAAAAAAAAAAAAACATATGCAAAGGGCTGAGGCTGACAGAGTGGGCATGAAATGCATTCTAGGAACTGTCACTCATTCTTTGTGATGGAACCTGGTGGGGCTTGGCAAACAAGAGATGAGATGTGAGATTCAAGAAGAGGCTAATCCTAAAGATCCCTGGACATCGTGAAAAGTGGAAGCTAATACTTTGTAACATAACATCATAAAAAATAATAATTTCTGTAGTCATATAACCCTTTTATCTCAAGAGCACAAGAGCTCAATAATTCAAGGTCTCCACCTTGTTTTAAGATCTGTTGCAACTGTGAATATGTTTTTAGCCAATTATAATTTAGTTAAACATAGTGTGTTGGACGCCATGTTTACTCCTTACTATAATAAATCATACAAGGCTGTACCAAAGGCTTTCTCTGGCCTAGGCCTAGGGTTGATGAGGTAAGGGCAGTGACTTTGGAGTCAGACCTCAGCTGAAGTCCAGAATCTGTTACTTTAACAGCTGACTGATCTTGTACAAGTTGTTTAACTTCACTGAGCTTCAATTTCCTCTTCTCCAAAGATGTCATGCTTAACAACAGGGCCACTGTGAATGGCTGTGCAGGCTGTTCACTGCACAAGAGCACTCAGCCAAGGGGTAAGTAGGGGCTGAAATTCAGCCCGAATTTTGCTGTTTAAGTCTACACCCCCAAGTGGACATCATCCACCATAAATAAAGGCACAGAAATGCTGTAAAGGTTAACAGTAGCCTTGCTTTACCAAGTCCTGGTACATAATAAGGGGTCAACAAATAGTAGCTACTATCATCATGATCATGACCATGATCATGAACATAAAATCATCATCATCTCTTACTGTGATGATGAACAGGTGGTTTTTATAAATACCATATCCTAATGACTTTAGGATAAAACCCATCTCCCTTCCTCCAATTAAGAATGTAATGAAACCTATACTATATTAAAGTGTTAGGAACAGTGAGAGAATTCAGAGTAAGACAGGAAACCTTTTTAAAGTTCAAGGACTGCAGGCTTTGAACTTGAGGTGTGACAAGCAATTCAAAGAGTCCCAAAGGGAGGTGAACTCTTCAGTTGTTGGTAACAGATCCACTTATTCACAAAGACTGCCATATTCAAGCTAATCCAATAGTGGATTGGGCTGCACTGGGAGCCTTTTCCACATCATTGGTGGTCGCTCCCTTTTATTCCAGAGTTCCTGCTTATTCTTATGACAGTAGGTGGTGACACGTCCCCCACCATTAACTACTATTCACATTGTACCGACTTCTATCCACACCCAGAAGTTCCTTATACTGTGTGCTTTTTGGCTTACGCAACTTTTGTCTTGAAAGTATTGCATTGTACAAGAATAATTAAGATGGTTGTGAATTTAATTTGTGATATTCGAATTTTTAGATATTTTTTGATTGTTAAAGACAAATACCTTCAAAAGAAGGCATATTCTGGAAGAAAAAACGTAAATCTCAAATACTTAGTTTTAAAATAAGAACTGAGAAAAAGTATGTCTTTTAAAAAATTTTCCCTTGAAATGACTGCTTCTGGGAATTACAACTCCTGTACAGTCTGTGGGGAATTATTTTGTATGTATTGAGAGTCTCAAATTTACTTCAATTCCCTTCTATGGTTTTACTGATTTTCTTGTATGTGTGCCAGTTCTAATAAAGCCAACTCTAATTACAGAGGATATGCTTAAAGAGGGATAGAATCATTAAATGAGGAGGTCATAGGAGCCACATTTAGTAGGCTGAGCATCTGTGGTTTCTGAAATCACTAAGGATCGTAACAAATGGCATGTTTTGTATGAATATCCAGGCAGTGTTTTAGAAGCCCATATTTCCTTACAGTAGTAAATAAACGAGGAGGTATCATCCAGCATCCATTTTGTAACATCCTACAAGATGCGTGGGGTCCAAAAAAGGACAAACTCATTTTGACAGCAGCCCTTTGAGGGCACTTTCACATGTGCCGAATGGCTTCCTTTCTCAGTAATTTCATACCCATCAAAATGTAGTCTGCTTTCTAGGCTTCTCTATTAATCACTGAAATATTGATCTAAAAAAAACCTCAAAACTACTCTTTTATAAGCTTGTAGAGCAGTGTTTCCCAAACTGTGTTCTGAGGGCCACCTACATCAGAATTAGCTGCTGGCTTCTTAAAATGCACACTACAAGGAACCACCCCAAACCTACTGAATCATAATTTTGGGGTAGGGTGAGGGACCCTGCATTTTTAACAGGATCCCCAGGTTATTCTAACATAGCTCAGGAACTTCTAGGAAATGATAGTAGCCTCATGGTAGATGACAGTAATAGGTCGTACAATATCCAAAATAGTAAAACTGCAAAACCAGTAGTGGGAAGAAAATTGTTATGACCGTTCCATAAAATTAAAGAATAGAATAGCAGTATAAGATCATATGCATGTCCTTGGCTTAAGTTAATAGAGTTATAGAAGAAAATGTTCAGAATCAATGTTTGTGGAATTTGGCTTACTTATGGTTTCATCAGTGAAATAAAAATTTTAAGGCCACTTGCCAAGAAGGTAACCTGCTCAGTAAGTTCTGAGCAGTAAGTATGGTCACCTTTGTGCCCTCATGGGAACCTATCAAAGAAGACTGGCCCAGACTTGCCCAGTAATGACTGACAGGGACCAATGGGAAAAGATCAGAGGTGGTAGAAATGAATGGAGAGATTGCTCAATCTTATTCTTGAACTTTGAATAAAAAAGGATTCCATACACACTTCCCATGTTGGTCCCATGCTGTCATCTCATTAATACGATGTCATGGATAGGTATTGCTGGCAACACCTGACCATAGGATTTTAGACAGTTTAAAATGTCGAGTGCTTTCCCACACGGCCTTGACATTGTACAGCTTTCCTTGTATGGGAAAAAATAGATCTGACACACTCGTACCAGCTCTGTGATAAGGAGGGTCACCTTGTTTGGGCTGTACAAGTTGCACACGTTAGCCATTGTCCCACCTGCATGCACGTACATTCTTGGTGTTTAAGAGCATTCTAAGGTGTGTCTACACTGCTTTTGTGGAATTATTTAACACAAGTTCCATCTGTTGTGGTTCAACACTTGGCCTCAAACCTTTTGGCAATAAATAGAAGTTTTACAATGTCTGCATTGGAAGCTTTATCTATAACATATACACCATAACACTGTGTGTATTTGACATACATACATACACACACAATAACTCACTCTCTGTTAAATAAAATGATCTTTCATAGTACTTTTGAGAAGAGCTTATTTAAGAAAATACTGTTTATACAAAGAATACGTTTGGCACAAAAGACACACTGCAAATGTCATCATATGAATACCTTTTTTCTCTTAAAATGAATTATTGTGAATTCATTAATTTGTTTTTTGTCACCACTTGCCTAAGAAAAATATTACTAAAATTTTTTTGAGAAGATACAAAATTGGTCATTCATTTATTTGGCAAATATTTATTGAGTATCTATTGTGTGCTAGGGGCTGAGGATAGATGGATGAGGGGGACTCCCTCCATAGAACTTGTTTACTGCAGGAAGTAGACATTAATCAAATAATCACATGCAAAAGCCAACCAAACGAAAGAATAACAAAAAAACCCCACAAGATGACAGGTATATCAAGTATTACAGGGAGAGCTCCGAAGTACTTTGAGGACCTTAGCATAAATCAGGAGGTTATAGAAAGGCAATGAATCTGAGTTGTAATGGGAAAGCTAAGATCTACATTAACTAGGTGATGAGGGGAGAAAGGGCACTCCTAGCAGAAGAACAGCAGATACAAAAGCAAAGTGGCAGGAAGAAGTGAGGTGAGTATAAGAAACTGAAAGGAGTTCTTTCTGGGCAGAGCGGAGAGGAGCAGATGGCACTGGGGACAAGATGAGGCTGGAAAGGCCGGGAGAGAGCGTTGCATGTGAAGCTCTCAGGCACATGATATGGAGTTTGGTCTTTGAGCTAAGAGCTGTGGGAAGCCACTGTAAGGTTTTATGCAGAGAGTGGTCCCATCAGATTTGTGCCTTGAAGAGGTCATTCTGGCTGCAATGTGGGAAGGAGGTTGGAAGGTCCAAGTAGCACAGTCAGGAGGCTATTGCCATTATTTTAGGTAAGAGGTGATGGTAGTTTGCTTTAGGGCAATGGAGACAGGTGGACAGAGTTGAGCACAGTTGAGAAGGTAAATCCACAATACTGGGTGATAGATTAGATGGGGTAGGAGAGAGGGCAGTGGGTCTCTGGCTGATGCATCAGAATGAGGGATGTTGTATTTACTGAAATGGGGAATGCTGGAAGAAAATCAAGTGTTGTTTGTTTGTTTGTTTTTGGGGGGGGAGGGGGCAAGGGCAGGACACTTACGAGTTTTAATTTAAATGAACTGAGTTTGAGATGCCTTTGAAGTACCAAGCAGGCGATGGGAGAAGTCAGTCAGAGGAGGGGCCTGGACTGCAGATACACATTTGGGAGTTTTGTCATAGAAGAGGTTACTGAAGCCGCAGAAGCAGTGGAGACTGACGGGGAGAGAGTTACAGTGAGGGGAAGAGAGGTGCTCTGACAATGAATAGGTGGATGGAGGAAGGTGGGCCCAGAAAGGAGGCTGAGAAGGAGTGTCTAGAGTAGAAAGGAGGCCGAAGGAGTGCTATGTCTCAGAAGGCAAAGGGAGAAATGTTTGAGGAAGGAGGAATTGGCCAACAGAATTGAATGCTGCTTAAGGCAAGTGACACAAGGACTGAACATACCCAGTGCCTGGGACCTGCGTGGCTTCAAATGACCACAGAGATAATGGGCTTAGAGGCCAGATTAGAGAGGGTTGAGTCAGGAGGAGAAGGAGGCAAGGAAATTCAGAGTGAGCAGTGATGGGACTCTTTTGGCTTTAAAGAGGAGGTGAGAGAGAGGCAGTAGGTAAAGGGAAAGGAGACGTTAAGCCAGTTGAAGGTGTTTAAAAGCCCATGGGAGTTAAAGTTGGAGGGAGAAATTGAATAAAAAAGAGAGAAAGGGTAATCTATGCTGTGGAGTTTCTGAGAAGGTGGAAGGGATGAGATCCAAGGCAAAATATGAGGTATTTGATGACTTCATTCTCAGTGTCCGCTAAACGCACTTATATGTCTTTTACATAGGGGAGCTTGTGGCTGAAAAATAAGTTTCATTCCTAATGTATTTGTATAGGTAGAGAAAAAATTAAGATTACTCTGAAAGGTGATGACTAGAGCGCTTTTAAAAGATATTAAGTTATTTATTTTAAAAAACTACATAAAAATTCTTATGTCACTTCAAATCTGTAAAGTGGTAGAGACTGATTTATTCACTCTAGTCTGCCTTTCTAAAGCATGCTTCTTCTTCTCCACGTGTTGTCTTGACTCAGCTTATTCTCTGAGTGGAAGAGGACACATTTCAATGCCCGATGATTTGTTTGTGGGTAACCACAGAGTGATTCACGCTTTGCTGCAAGTAAACTTTCAGCCTAACAAGAGAAGATTGTTGTTGACCCAATATGGAAAGGCAGAAGGATTAGGATAGTGACGCTGGTTGAAAAATGGAAGTTAACCCCTGAAGGGTATTAGGCTACTGATTTTAGCTTATTTCTGATAGAGGCTCACAGGTTATTAGCAAGCTTACTATGAACTCTGTGTGTATGTGTGTACTGAAACCGTTTAGTAAAATATTAAAATTGGGTATCCATATAGTGTTGAAACTTTGTACATAGCAACATTTTCTTCTTATAAAAGCTTACTTTGCAAAAGCTGCTATTTCAAGGTTTCAGTTTAGTAAGTTATTTTTTTTAATTTTGAGAAAGAATTAGATTTTAAAGTTGCATTTCAAAACAAATCCTATTTCTTCTATCATCATCCTATCGCTTTACATGATCCATGAATTACTCCATCATCCATGTATATGCCAAATACTTGTTAAACGCTACCACGTGCCAGGTACTGGGTAGGGCATACAAAGAAGAATAATGGATGGTTTTTCCACTTCTAGTTTACTGTCTAGTGGGGGATATTGATGGCAATGTGCTGTGTACACTACAGAAGGTGTGGTCAGAGAATGGAAAGGACAGAGAGGAGAGAGTTTATTCTGTTGGGGTGGTGTGTCCATGTATGCCAGTGTGTATGTACGTGTGTGTGTGTGTGTGTGTGTGTGTGTGTGTGTGTGGGGTGGTGTGTCCATGTATGCCAGTGTGTATGTACGTGTGTGTGTGTTTGTGTGTGTGTGTGAGGGAGAGAGAGAGACAGAGACAGAGAGAAAATGTGAGTGTGAGAAGGTTTAACAGAGAGGAATAGAACAGGGAGATGGGAAGAGGGGAAAGGGAAAAAGATTTCAGGATAAGGATAATAACTTATCTGAGTTGATGAGCACGTATTTATTTTGTCATTAACTAACTCAAAGTATCTTTGAACAACAGTCTGGGGTTCAATTTTATGAACCGAGTCATTAACAGTATACACGTGTGAAAATGTGAAGTTATCCTGCCCAACCACTGCCCTGTTTTTGGCACTCCAAGCACATTTAACATGGAAGACAACATGCTCACACACTGTGGTAGGAGGGAAGGCATCATAAGACAAACCCAGTCACTGCATAAATCCAAAGTGGGTTTTCTTTTGTCACCCTTAAAGTTCTGTGAAAGTTGGCACTAAAATTAAATGGAAAAGTTTCATATTAATGGACCCACAGGCTATTTATGTCTTACAAGTTCGGTCCTCAGAGGTCATTTAGCCCATTTTCTTTTTTTTTTTTTTCGCCACGCGGCATGCAGGATCCCAGTTCCCTGACCAGGGATCAAACCCATGCCCCCTGCAGTGGAAGCACGGAGTCTTAACCACTGGGCCACCAGGGAAGTCCCTAGCCCATTTTCATGTTGGTGTCTGGAGTGGAAAGCCATCTAGCCCACGCTGAAGGTGTCCGGCAAAGGAGAGCCACACTGCTGTTACCAGTTTCTAGTGTCTGAAGAAAATCTCCTGACAGAGGTCTTTCTTATCCTGATAGCATTTTGAAACCATCTCTATTTGCCCATGTGATATAATGGACAGCATGTTCTTATAGCACAAATGTTTGAAATCAAGTTCTAAAGAGGAATCATGATAGATGGTTGAAGTCTGTCTGAAAAAATGTCTTTCATTCTCTTTGATAGCCTAAGGACACCTCCTACAGACAATCACATTCAATATCTAAATATCCAGTGACTAAGAGAGTGATCACACTGGCGAGTGCTCAGATCTACAGAGGGAGACACAAGTGCCAAAACCAAGACAGCTATGAGTTGTTTTCTGTAGGGTGTAAGGACAAAGGCATCCCATGTGTCTCAAGAAACAAGAGTGAAAGTCACGATTTAGTTCCTCCTCTTCCTTTAAAAAAAAAAAAGTGACTGAATAGACAGCCAGATGTGTTCCAGGACGGTCCAGCTGATTAATTCTTACTGTTAACATGCACTAGCAGTTCCAGGACACAAGGATGACTGATAAAGGGATTTGTTTGGTTTTCCAGCAATAGATTCTGTTCTGTTTGATCTATTTGCTCAATCTCTATTCTCTCATTCATGTGGGGTAATGGGATTCGCAATAAACACCAACAAGCAAGTCTCTGAGGATTCTTGAGTTACTTCAGTGACTTTCTAACCTTCTACTCTGTACTTTTATAAAATGATTATCAGAAACTGAATCAGCAATTGGAGGGATTGGAAATAGCTTCTACGTAACCATTTCCTACATGTAATCATTTCCCACACATTATCATACTAAAACCCCTGCTCATCTTTGAGTAGATTAAGTCATCAGAGAGGTATCAACAGATCACTCCTTGGTCTTTCCAATACAATATAACATTATGAAATAATTGTTCTTGTAATTTTCAATATTCCATGTGCTTAAGTTGGATTTGCCCTAGAGATTGAAATTTCAGGTTCAGGAATTAACCTGGATTAAAATCCTAGTTGTACCACTTAGTAGCTGTGTGACCTTGGAAAAAGTACTTAACCTCTCTCTGTGTTTCAGTTTCTTGATCTGTAAAATGGACTCAATAATGGTGAGAAAAATGCATGTAAGACTTAGCACATAGTTAGTGTGATAAATGCCAGCAATTATAATTTTAAGACCTTTACACTATGCTAGCATTTAGTTTCCTCTGACTTCACACCCAACTGGAAAAAAAATACATTTTTCTGAATACCAAATAGTAAACTTCTGTGCATTTCTGTGTGTTGACGGTACAGTTGATGGGAAGATGAATGGGAGTTGGTGGGGTGATGTGACTTTTACCCGAGGAGGGGAATGTCCTTAAAGTGACCATGGAAGCCAGTTGATTTGCTGTCAATTTCTGGAGTCCCACAGTTTAGTTTACACATTATTAAGAAGGATTTATATTTCAGGATAACTTTCCTGATGTCTAATTGAAATTTTCTAATGGCCTCATTAGAAAATATTGGAACAACAAATATTTGAGAACATTGTACTGTTTGCCAATACCTTAAAAAAAACCCCAAATGCAATTTCTTCAGCCTTTTGTCCTAGACACCAATCCTATTTCTTTAGACCCCTCCTCCCTGAGGCTGACAGGGCATCTGGGCCTTGCAGGAGCGCTAACCAAACCAGAGCAGTAACAGGACTTGGGCACAGTACATCAGGAGCAAAGACAGGGAAGCAGACTCTGATGTATATACGGTGACTTCTCTCAAAGAGGAAAGAAGCACCAACCCCCATTTACCAGACTCAGAATGCAATGGGTATGGTATAGTGATGTACTTGATATTATTAACACATAATCACAATTTTGAAACATTTTAATATTCAAGATGTATTTGACTTTTCCATTTCTAAGTATTATTCATTCATTGACTCACTCAACAGGTATTTATTGCATGCTAAAAATATACAAGGAAGTATGCTAGATTTTTCCATATATGTCTTCTGGCCCTAACTGGATTATGAATCCTTTCAGGGCAGAGATATTGTACCTTATTCATATTTTATCCCAAGGCTCAGCCTGGAGAAGACATTCAACCAACACAACAAATGTGCATTTCATAAATGAAAAATGGGACGCAAGTACTATGTTAGCTGTGCATAACCAAATAACAAAATATTTATTCCTATGTCTTGATCACCTTTAAACTTACAATTTAAGCATAACATGAATGCAAATATCATCCCTATGAATAATATATGTGTCAGCAGTATTATGTTAGACCTTTCACTTAAATATATAATTTATATGCTATACAAAAATAAGAAAATTAGATCAACAACCTATATAAACTTTTCAGGGAGTCAAGAGTTTTTGGTGAAAATAATAATTTAAAATAGGACTTCTTTCAGACTCAAATCCTTTTTCATGGAGCAAAAGTAAATGAGCAAAGAAATCTAAGCACACTAAGTTTTTGGCGCCAAACATTTTGATTCAGTATGTTCTGCTATAAAATATTTGGCCTTGTTTGAATTTTTATTGCTATATGTTCTCAGTCTATATTTAACTGTGAGAAACACAAATAAGAACGAGTGAATGTGCAAAATGTTCTTTTCAAGTGCATGGCAGTGAATTTGAGAAAACATATATTAAAGGAACACTTTGTGCTTTTAACTTGCAGGCCCTTTCCTGAGCCTCCCTTGGCGAGATACGATTCAATGTTTATTGAGCTAAGGTAAGGACTCAGCTTACTTGGAATGAAATTCTTAAGGGCCCCTCAGAGCCACCTCAGATAAGCACCTTACTTCGCCATGATCTCAAATAAGGTTTCTTTTATGCTTTGCCTTTTTCACAGGTGAAATAAGGTCTAATTAGAAAGTTTCATAATGGAGACATTCAGTTCCTCAATTCCTTCTTTGCTCAAATTAACTTTTTAAAAATTGGGGCGTTCATTCTGGCATCAACTCAAACTTGATCTGTAATCAGCCAGCAATCTGTGCCTCACGAAGGCTGCTATTCTTAATGCCAGCTTCTTCCACCCATACCATCTCCGTGGGGTAATACATTTTAGTTGGTGCCTCTCCGAGAGCCCCTCATATTTCCATCTGGCCAAATAAACACGTTTTTTTTCCGATTCAGTCTCAACTTCTTGGCTGAGCAAGAGGATAGACTTGCCACAATGGATGATCTTTGAGATGCACAAAATCCCCCAATTCAAGGAATGGGTACAGGTGGTATAATCAATGGCTCTCTAGAGGATGGTTCATCTACAAAGTGGTTTGTGTTCAACAGTGTTTTAATACCGTTCTCTTGGTCTAAACTGCAGTTCCTGAGCAGTGTCAGTGTTGAGAACTCTATGCCTTCTAAGAGGGCACATTGGTGATAAAATATTCTGTTCCCAAGGACAGCATAACTTTGTGAAGATTAGACTTTTTATCGACCTATTTCCACTGGTCAGACTGGGGCAAGTGTAACTGGGAGGCAGCATGGAGAACTGGTTAAGAGCGTGGGCTCTAGAGTCAGATTGAGTTCAAATCCAGATGCTGTTAACTTATTACCTGTGTGACCTCAGACAGTTCCCAAATCCCTCTGTGCCTCAGTTGCCCCATCAGTAAAATGGAGATAATATTAGTACTAGCCTTATGAGATTATTGTGAAGGTTAATGAGATACTGACATGTTTAACATAGAGCTTGGCTCAGATTCACTAACAATGATTATTTTTTAGGCAAGGTCAGTAGACCAAGTTCCTTGGGCAGCAGAAAGGAAGGGAAGGGTAAATAACCAGCTATGAAGCGATTTCTCAAATAATTCCCTACTCTTTAAACGTCTCACTTTTCACCCAGTTTAATCATCAAGCAAAGATGTAAGGGAGGACTATGAGATGAGGAGGTCACCATTCACTCATTTAGTGTGGTCTCATTCCTTTGGGGTTCTTGACAGGATGCTTGTTTTTCTCTAACCCTCAGCATCATCGGGGTTGAAATGAAGAACGTTTTCAGGGCAAAATGGCCAGTACCACCTTCTTGATAGCCGTATAATTGTAGGCATTGTTTCTCTTGCTCATTTCTCGTTTATGTTTCTCTCGCTTTCAACATCCCCCCTTTTTCTCACTCCCACTTTGGTGAGATACCTTTCTCAGCATGAAGCAGAGGCAGTCAGGCACACCTCTGTGCACTATGCCAACTTAGGATGTTTATGCAATAAGAAAGCCAACCAGAACGGTGGGGATCATGCTTCCCTGTAAATCCCAGGGGCACAAGTGATTCTTAGCAGCCAGGGGAGGGAGGCTCTTACCAGTTGCTTTCTCAGGGTTGTTGCACATGAAGCACTGCCATGCTCCTGCTGCTTCGCTGAAGCCAAACACGTCAAAGAACCTCACTTCTTCCAGATGGAGCTGTACCTGGTCCAGATCCTGTTTCAGGAACACAAAGCACAAAGAACATAAGTGGGTCCGCCTGCCGCATAGCATTCTGAGAGGGGGAAAATGGGATATGGAAGCAGGACGTCCAGGGCTCAAATTCACTGCTAAGGACAAGGAGGGGGCATTGAGCAAACCTCTCTTGGCCCATTTTGGAACACAGCAGCCAGCTCAAACTCTTCCTGGGGAGCGCTCTTAAATGCAGAAGGCAGCGAGCATGGGCCCCAGGGCTGGGTGTCAGGTTGTGGGGAAGTGAAGTGGCCCAGAATTTTCTTACATCTAACAGCAGCTCCAGAATTTCTAAAAAGTTGGGGTATCCAAGTGGCAGTGTGGTTGAAAGGAATGCTTCTGGGGGACTTGTCTTTTATTTACACTCTACATAACATTGAGAATCAATTATCCATACCAAAAAATTATTTTTATTAGGTTGGCTTCACAGGGGGCTGATAGAAAATGTGTGAGAGGGTTTAATCCCTCAGACCTTGGCTCCAGCCCTGTTTTAGTTTCATGCTTATCTTAAAAGTGGTTGCAAATTTTGCATGCTAGTCCATTATATGGCTGCATTGGTTTTAATGGAAAATAATGCCTTAAATTACTTATCAGTAGATTAATTAACTTTTCCCCTCTAAATGGTTGAGTAGAATTGACACACCAAGAAGACCGCCCCTGTATTATGTGCCCTGTGGCAACCTGCCAATGTGTTCCTGTTTAAGAGGCAGAGGAGGGAGGTTCCATTATACTGTAAATGGATGGAAAACTATTAGCTTAACTAAATTAAATAGCTCTACTATCCTCCTGAGGCTTTCCTATTATGTAAATGACTTATAGCCTCTGCTACAGGGTGGCCAGAATTGCACTCTTAAAAAGTTGCTTTCCCAGCAGGGATTTAATGTCTTTTCTAGCCTTGCACGTGCCCAGCTGATTTATCTGTTTGTCGTCTATTGAGCTGTGATTTTATTTCCTTTCCTCTGGTCCACACACTCATCTTCTACCCATAGTAACAGCTCTTAGTAGGCCCAAGAGCCAAGGGATGGAGGCATTGTTAGCCCTGCTTACAGTGGATCTAAAATAGAGAATGATCAGTGGCTACCCAGATCCTACCTCAAAGTTCCCTGGGTCTGCCTTTCTTGACACAGGTGAGAAGTATGCTAAACTCTAAGCTCCTTGAGAGCAGAAACATATCTACTACGTTCACAAGTTATATCCCCAGAATCTAGTCCAACATCAAGAATGGATGAATATCATTGGTTTGCAATGAACTATACGAACAGTATTATGAAAATTTAAAGTGAATTCTTTTTCAGGAACATTTACACTCACTGGAACAAAAACCCAATGAAGGCAGGGACTTTGTTTTATTGGCTGCTCTAATGTCAGCACTAAAAATAAGCAAGCATTAAATAAATATCTGTGGGATAAAGAAAGGCATAAACTGGGACTAGAAATGAATACTTTTCAGCATCCTTTATTAAGACTGTTACGGCTTGTGTTCTGGGATTGGACATTTTGGAGGCTCAAAATGCTGAATACAGTTTTTTGAGCTGCTAACATCTAATACCATCTTTTAGGCATTCCAATAGGCACTGTTTATAAAGAAATGTTGTTTTAGCAAAAGTGATTTTGAATGTGTTCAATGAAAAAAAAGGAGATTTTTTTTAAAAAGCATGTTTCCAAGATAAAGACTGAAGAAGCACCTGGGAGTTTTGTAGGTTTCAAAGGATGAAATCCATATTAAAATTTATGGGGAGAAAGCAGATGTTCATAAATATCAGTTTCAAAACTGCTAAGTCTCTGAAGTCTATGCTTGGCCATTGGCATGCAGATCACTTCTCTATTTCCCACACAATTAAGGATCAATTTATCATTCACCACAAACACTGCTAGCAAACAAAGTACTTAAAATAATACTTAAGAGTTCCTTTATTTTTTCTGTTCTGAGACCAGAAATGTCCCAGGTTGTTGCTTATAATCCACATTTGTCTTGGCAAAAAGTTACTTTAAAAGTTTAAGACAGATGGCAAGCGAGATCCCAGCGTTCAAGTTCTCAAGTCAAAAGCAGACTTACTTCTTCAGAGGATTTAGGTGTCGTGCAAAGGGGACTGAGTGAGGAAGTAGATGGTAATTCTATGAACTGTTGAAGTTGGCAGTAACAGTCAACTTTGAATAGAGAGACAAATGAGACACAGGTAGTTCCAAACACTGGTGGAAAATCAAAGCAAAATAAATCACAAAACAAGCAAACACAAACCATCAACTCGTGATACCTAAATTTTTGGAATTTTGACTTCTTCAATGTGCTTGAGGTCATTATTTCTCTCTCCTACTCATCTTCTTTACCCTCCTGGGTCCTGTAGCTTCTCTAGGCCTTGCCCAGGAATTGCTATATTTTTTTTTTTGTTTTTTTGTTTTTTTAAGGCAAGAGAACTAAAATTGATTTGGTTAGAGAATTACAAGCTTCCTTTAAGACAACTGGACTCCAGAAGAGTAATCAAAATCATTTAGATCTAAGTAGGGTCACTCATTGAGTATTTCCGTTCAATGGCATTGTGGTGGACAGACCCTAGGGTGACCTTTTAATAATTCCCATCTCCTGGTGTTCATCCTTTTGTATAATCCCTTTCTCTTAAGTGTGGGAGGGACCTGTGACTTGCTTTTAACAAGAATATGGCAAAGGTGATAGGATATTAATTTCGTTATTGTATTATTATGTATCTCCTCCCTCCACCCCCAACACACACACACACACACACACACACACACACACACACACACACACACACACACAAAACCCATCTTGCCAGCAGATGCATAGGGAAACTCTCCTGCTGGCCTTGAAGAAGCAAGCTGCCACATTGTGAACTGCCTATGGAGAGGGCCACATGGCTGGGAACTGTGGGTGGCCTCTAGGACCTAGAGGCAGCCTTCAGCCAGTAAGAGAGCCAGCCCTTCAGTCCTACAACAACCCCTCCACCCTGCCAAATTTCTGCCAGCACCCTGAGCAAGTTTGAAAGCTGACCCTTTCCATTCAAGCCTCCAAATGAGAATACAGCTCAGCCAAGACCTTGACTGCAGCCTTGTGAGACCCTGAGCAGAGAACCCGGCTACGTCCGTCACAAGCAAATTCCTGACTCAAGGAAACTGTGAGATAACAAATACATGTTGTTTTAAGCTGCTAGGTTTGCGGTGATTTGTTATGCAGTTTTAGGCATCAGTACTGAGATTGCGCTCTGAAGGAGAAGAGAAGGGGACACTGCTGGCCAATTTTCAATGAAAATGATGCTTCTACTTAGAGGGGTCACATTCTTTCAAGTACACACCAAATCAGGCCTCAATAAAACCCAAAGAATATTGAAGTTCGTATTATTTCTGTTGACTTAAAGAAAAAAGATACATAATCATAGTAAGCATGCACTAAGAAGGATTTTCCTGATAAACACCATCTAATTCAAAAGGGGTAAAAGCCCTTGGAGGGGGAAAATGATATTTTTAAAACAGCTGATTAAGTAAATGTTTGTCCAGTTTTAGAAAAAAAGTCATTAATGGGAGTAGGAATTTGGAAAACTATATAAAAAGTCTCTTGCAAAGCCTCCTAAGGGAAAACTATGCCAGGCAGCTTGGAAAGACGAGAGGATATTTACAACATTGTTTTGATGACAATGACAGCATGAGTCAATGCTATCGATTCTGTAAAAGTGCAAAGTGGATCTTATAACATGGTCTATGTACTGTGAGAGGGTATTGCGAAACAGTTTTCCAGAAATCAGTGAAAGGATACATCTGGAAGAACTTTGGGTTCTGGCACATTTAAATTCTGTTCTATTTTTTTTTGTTTTTTCTAACTCTATTTTTGCACAGATACGAAACGTAGGATTGCCTCACACGCTCTATGTGCCTATGGTTAATAGGATCAACTCTCGGCACATACTTCAAGCATGTTTTAAGAAATGTAAACAAGAGTTTTTTTTAAACAATCTTCAATATTTTCACATAATATTAACACTTTACGTCTTTATGGTTATTTCTAATGCACATGTTCTAACTGTATGTTGAATGAATAAACTAGGAAAAGAGACACTAAAGAATATTTATGCTCTAATTTAAAAAATTTATTTCAATTTCTGAGAAATATCACTGTTGAGTTCAATTCATATCACTTAGAATTAAGAGCACCTGGTGTCAGGAACCAAAGACAAATAGATGAATGAGACACAGTCCTGTATTCCAAGGACATGAGAAGGCAGTCCACTGGGTCCACAGTATTTCTCACAGAAGGAAACTAGAACACACCTTTATTTGTGTTTGGCTGTGGTTATTATTAACCTTCTTCTGATGTGACTTTTTTGGCTCTCAACTGGATTAAAGCTCCTTAACAATTTCTATATTATTTTGTAGCTTATTTCTATATTATTTTGTAGCTTCTGAAATTAATTAGCATAGCACTCTGTCCATAGGAGCTGTTCAACGAATTTTTCTAAATTTTTGCTAATTGAGCCACATTTATATCAGCAGTGGCATTTAGGTTTTCAATTTTCATGTCTATTCAGTTATGACTATTAAGCTCTTTTAGAACACATTTACTTTAAAAAAATACCTGTGTCTCTATGTATATTACAGGAATTCATTTTATTTAACTTTATAAAACAAGTTTTTAGAATAAAATGTAGTAATTGAAGAAGAATGTTTGCCTGAATCCATCAATATAGCATGTTGACTGCTTGTTTTCAAGACCCTCAACTTTTCCAGATCTCCAGTTCTCAGGAGGTACTGGCAACAGGAATCCTGGGGAAATTTGTTACAAACATCATACACAGGTCTGCCTCTGGAAGCCTAACCCAATAAGTCCGTGTTTGGGCCTGGTAATCTTCATTTCTAAACAAGCTCCCCAAGTTATTCTGGCATGCACTGACTGGGAAATTAATTCTACACCCTTGGGAACAGATGTGGGGATGGCTGATCTGTCTCCATTAATTGGTATTTGAGGAATTTGTCAACCCTCATGTGCGTATGTTCATACTTTTCCACAATAGTTTGGTTTCATACGACAAAATACATAATCTGGTTGCAAGAGCAAAAATTCCACTCTTGATAATCACAGATGTTTTTATTCCAAATTTTGCAATACAGAAGGAAGAGTTGAGGCATGAATACTGAACTTGTTGGGACTTATCTGAAACTTGGCAGGAGGCTGGGATGTGTGAGGAGGGAGGTGGGCAACAGCTGGGAGACAGATTCTGAGCAGAGGTGGCAAGGGTGCTGACCTGGAAGAACTCACAGTGTGCTCCAGTATTCAACATGGATGTCGTACATGTGCTACATTCCATCGTCTCTCCTTTTTCCATCCCAGATTAGGAAAAGAACTCTAAGTACACATGAGTATTTGAGGTCAAAGTGGCAAGCTTTTTACTATCACTATAGATCATGAAATAGACTTGACCTTCTTCCTATCTTTTGAATCCCAGTGTGTTGAGAAGAACTGAATTGCTTCCTGGCAAGTCACGACAATTCTATAGTTCTGGCTCCAAGTGGCTGGAAGAAAGCACCCATGTTTGATTTATTTCAGAGAGATGTTTTGAAGAATTCTTTCATTCAAGAACCAATAAATATGATAGAATATTTGATTTGATTCATAAATATGATAGAATATTTGATTTGATTTTAAATTTTCACACTCACCTAAGGACCAAAAAAAAGTGATTTTTTTGATTACAGAATGTTGGCAGTAAGCATGACAAGAGTTTAAATAAAGTAGTTTATGGAAAAGTTAATATAAGCATATGCATTGAGTCAAAATAAAGGTGGCAAATTGGGTGAAGCTTCATAAATGTTTGATAAACCCATAATTAATTTCTTTAAGGATCCAATTTGTTTTATTTTTTTCCCCAGTGGTTAATTTAATTTTATTTTTTTAAATTAATTTTTCTTGGAGTATAGTTGATTTACAATGTTGTGTTAGTTTCTGCTGTATCAATTTCTTTTAAATTTTAGCCCATTAAAACCAGCAAAGTATTTTTTATCAGAGTGGAAGCAAGGGCAAAAGACTACCAATGTTCAAATGTCATGAAAATGTTGGCATTTCTACAGGGTGTCAGCAGTAAACGTAATCACCAGAACTACTGGCATTGAAAGCCTGCATTCCCATGGGATCTCCTTTCATATTGGAAAACAAAGAATTGCAGTGATTTTTTTTTTTTTCTAATCAGTGGTTGCCACCTGCATTTAACAACTATGTATTGAGCATCTAGTACTACTATGTATTATCATGTGTACTAGACCATAGAGGGTGTTGATGTGGAAAAAGCTCATTGGAGAGGCTTTCTTTTTCTTCATTTTGAATCCGTTAGTGAGATAATCATACTCCTCAGCCCTGTAGGTTATTTTGTTGGGGGTGAGGTCCTTCTCTTGCTGTCTTAATTTTCTTCCTTTATCCCTGATACTGCTCTCATTCTCAGACTCTCCTCCCATCTCCCCTTTATATAAGTTCTCACTCTTTGGGGTTTGATATGTCTTTGAACAGATATGTATTCCTGAAAAATATGTAGCAATGTTTAGGGTATTTGTCATTTTCACAAATATGTTATATCATAGACCACATTCTATTTCTCGCTTGTTTCACTCAAGATCTCTACATGGTTTTGTATGTGTATTTAGTTTGTTGCCTCTATTGCTGCAATGTGATTTACTAGTGCATTTTCACCACACACCACATTTCATCTAACCATTCTCCTAAGTATGGGCATCAAGGGTGCCTCCACCTTTGCACCTAGACGGACCATGCAACAATGAATATTCTCATCATACATGTCCCCTTGTGGACATGAGCAAGAATTTTTCTGGGATAATCATTCAGGAGTGAAATTGCTGGATCATAGGGTATGTGTAAGAATATAGAGAAAATATTTTTATGGTTGTGCACAGTTTGGGCTTTCTGAGCAAATTTTACTGAAACTTGGGACCTGGGCTAAAAGAAAAAGCTTTAGAAGTTAATTCATAACTAATCAGAAAGTGAGAGCCCATCTAGAGAGATTTATCTTCCCAGAAGTATGTGTTCACATTTCAAGGTGGGGATGAGACCCAGGATTTGGAGACATCCCTGGGTTATCAAGAAACTAGTCTTATCCTCTCCATGGAGTGATTTATCTGCATCCCAAAAGGTAAGAGTAAGAACTCAGCATCCTTCCCAAGGAGCAAAGATTTTTCTCCCCTTCTTTCAGATGAGTGGGGGCATTGTCCTTCCCCTATGTAAATATCCAGATTCATATTTTCAGGGTTCCTTACCTATAATACAGACCTTGGTATGTATAGGATGACATGTGGTTCTCATCGTGTTGCCTGAGGGTAAACAACTGAGGCAAAGGGGAAGCGGTGAGGTTATCTGCTGTAAATAATAATAATCTGCTCTGCTCCAGAAACCTTGTTTGCATGACACATTAAAAAATTTAACATTATGCATATCTTTAACTTCTCTAGGTTCTGATAAATTGCTTTTCAGGGTGGCTGTCCAATTTACATTCCCACCAGCACAGCATGAAGAATTCCTTTTCCACATCACAATAAAGGGCCTTTCTAGACTCTGAAGTTTCTCAAGGAATTTCCATCTAACAACCCTTTCTAATGCCTGAAATAGGCCATGCTTTTGGTGACCACAGTCATCGTGGTTTGACTGCATCAGGGGCTGGCAACAGTCTCCAGTGACTTCTAAAACCACTGCTTCTTAAACCATGGGGAAAATCAACCACACTTCTGTAGAAAACATTGTATTTTTCTCTACCTTTATTGCCTTTTGCTGTCATCAGAAGCATTCCAGGTTCTGGGCATCAGACCACCCTTTCTGGGTGCAATTATTTTAATACACTAGTGCATAACAACATTTGGCCAGGGTCTAGTTTTATTTTAAGAATGATCATTTTGTCGACTTGTTTACTACTTGGAGTAGTGATCAAGGGGATAAAACTGACTCTTATCATGGACTTAGGGAGAAGGCATTGTTTCCCATGATATGGGAATTTCAAATGTCTCCGTTTAGTCTTTCAACAGAGCACAGTGCTAAGCATTGGTGAAGCAGTAGAGATCAAGGCAGATGTGATAAGATGAACTACCCCTCAGTAGAGAAAGGGATAAAGCAAACTCTGGTCTATTCACCCAATGGAAAATTCCACAGATAGTAAAATGAATGAGCTAGATCTACACGTATGAACTGATATATTTTTAAAACACAGAAAGCATATTACGAAAGATGTATGCAATACGGTAACACATATGTAAAATTTTAAAACAATGGTACAAAACATTCACGGAAATAACACACACCGACCTCAGGAGAGTATTTGCAACAGTTTCTTTCTTTTTGTAAAGGAAAATATTTGAAGTAAATATGGAAGAAATGTAAACACCTCTTCTATCTTGTGGTGGGAATGGATATCATCTTCCTGCACTTTCCTGAATTTGTCAGTTATTTCATAATTAAAAAAAAATAAAAGTGAGGCAGAGAACACAGTTCAGTGAAGCAAAGAGACTGGCAGGGCTTAGAATCTGTAAGGAAGAAAGGTTCTACATGTGGGGAGGATTCCTTGGTGCCTTTCAAATCCCTTGTAGAGGGATCTCCTCATTTTGCCTGTGTGAGGCTGGCCTCAGTGGTGACGGTTTAAAGGACCATTTATTTCTCCTGATTTTTGCATTTATTCGTGTTGGGTGGCTCCATATGAAAGCTTCTTTTAATCTAGCTCTTCAAACTCAGAGACGAATACATGAAATGCAAAGTGTTTGAAATACGTTCTACTGTTTTGTTTTAGAAAACAAAACAAACCTAAAGAACGCTGGCACCCAGTCTACGGTAGGGAAGTGTTACAGAATGGGTTACATGACACAAGTGATACTTAGAAATAAGGTTCTTCTCTGCACAGTGGGATGATATAAAGAATGTAGGTTTGGGAGCCAGAAGATCTGAGTTTGAGCCCTGCTACTGTCATTCACTAGCAGTTCTTGGGAAATATCTTAATTTCTCAGTGCTTTCAATGTACTTCTCAATCTGCACGATGACTGTGATCCCTAAGCTGCCTCCTTCAGAGAGCTGTGGCCACAAATCAATTCATGGATAACTATGCTACTCTGTAAACTGTAGAGAAGTAATACAAAGCAGTGATAATTATGATGATATGAACAAAGGAAGATAAGACGCTCCTCTCTATGCGTATAAAATATACAGTGTTTTTTGTCTCAGCTAGATAAATATATGTAAATCTTTCTGAAATGAATGACTTGTTTAAGAAACACTGATATCAGGCGCCTGAGAAACATATTTCATTTTCTAAAGGCAAGTAACATATTTATCTGTCTGTTTTCGTTAGTTTGTTGTCAAACCTACGAATACTGGGTATAGTGAGATGCAAACATGGAAGGATGTAATGCAACGTGAACATTTGAAAGGGTGGTAATGACGTGTGCATGTCCGATGGGGCCATAATGAGATGAGCAAATAGAAATGTACATAGAAATGTGCCTGCGCAGTGGGGTAATGAGATGCATAAATGGTTGGATGTAATGATAAAGGCATTTGTGGGGGACGTAATATGATTTATAAATGGAAGCATTAAATAGGGAGGGTGGAAAGGGCAGGTTGTGATAAGAAGCAGAGAGAAAGAATGCAGTGCTGTGTATGAATGGGGGAGCTAATAATATGTGCATGATGAGGGTGTAATGAGATAAAAATGGAATGGCATAATGAGGTTCACAGATGGAGGGATGTAATGAGCTGTGCAGAAAGGAGGGAATTAAGACAAGCATAAAAGGAAGAATTTAATACTGTGAATAAAGAAATGGGCGTAAGAAGATATGAGGACAGAAAGGAGGAGCAGAGAAAAAAAGGGGACCTTGGTGAAGGGATGGGAAATAACAAGGTGGCAAATGGAGCACTCTAATGAGATGCTGAGATTAAAGGGTGCAGTGAGGTGTGCCCATTTAGAGAACAATTAGACACACACGTAGGGTTATAATGAGGTATCTGAGCCCTGCTCAGACACAGACCACAGCACTCAGTTCTCACAAAAGGAGTGAAAATGGAAAAAATTCAAAGCAGGGCCATAAATATATCTAAATTGTTACAAATCCAAAAAGAGAAAACTAAACAGGTGATTTAACCACAGTCTGGAAGTTTATGAAGTAATGGTTTTACAGGTGCTGTTTATGGGGCACTTACTCTGTGCCAGTGCTCTGCTGGGTGCTTAACTAACTAAATGCATCATCTCATTTTCCCTTCCTAGCAACCCTATGAGGCGAGTGGGTTTCAGTGAGGTTAACCAACTTGAGCAGATTCCCAGAGCGTGTTGGTGGTGGAGATGTGATTCAAGCCAAGTCAGTTGGATTCCAGGTGCCGTTTCTGGTGTTTCTGTAAGAGTAGACTGTGGGACATACTGCCTCAGAATCTCCTGGATCGTTCGTCGAAGATGCAGATTCCCAGGCCCACCAAAGCAAGTGCCCCTTGCAAGATCTGCAGAGGCCCCAGGAATTTGCAGTTAAACAAGCTCTCCAGGGACTCTTGGCGTGCTAAGGTCCGAGAATTACTCAGTGAAACCAGCACTGGAGTGAGGGTGTTCTAATGCTTCCCATTAGCTCTGGGGAAAGATCACGGAGAAAGGGGCTTACGTGCAATGTGGGTGGTTGCGTTGGCTACAAGTGGGACTGTGCAAGGAATTACCAGACCCTGGAATGAGGCGTCAGATGATACTCTGGACTGTATTTAGCAGAGGACTTAAAAAAATGGCTCCTTCCCCTCAGACTGGTCTTCATTAGGAACCCAAAATTATATTGAAAATAGTATAAAAATTCAAAGATGTACTGAAAATAATTAGACTCTAGGAAATAGTTGTTTACTGAATTTAAAAACATGAAGATTACTCCACAGTCTGTGACCTCTAAGGGAAAGAGGGTCATGTGTTCTTAGAACCAAAAGTTTGCCAATCTACATGCAACTTTCAGGGTCCTTAAAAAACAAAAAAAGCCAATAGTGCCACTGATTCTTCTCCTTCTTGATATGTCTAGTATTGAGATATATAAATTGCTATGATTTTTTAGAGTAAAAAACCCCAGAATTTATATCTTGAAATGAGTCTTAAACTTGAAACTTGGATGACGACACACGTTTTAATGACACAGCCTCTGCCTTTTTAGAAGTTTGTTTTGGAATTGTTTTTAGAGTATATTCGTGAGCCACACATGAAAAAGTTTCATTACTTTAGTGAAGTCCAACTTTTAACTTGGAAACTATTATTCAGGTTTTTTAAAATAAATTTATTTATTTGTTTTTGGCTGCGTTGGGTTTTCGTTGCTGCACGCGGGCTTTCTCTAGTTGTGGCTAGCCGGGACTACTCTGTTCCGGTGCACAGGCTTCTCATTGCGGTCTTGTTGCTGAGCACGGGCTCTAGGTGCGCGGGCTTCAGTAGTTGTGGCACAGGGGCTTAGTTGCTCCACGGCCTGTGGGATCTTCCCGGACCAGGGCTCGAACCTGTGTCCCCTGCATTGGCAGGCGGATTCTTAACCACTGTGCCACCAGGGAAGCCCTATTATTCAGTTTGAGTAGTCTCCTTTTATAAGAGACTTAAGCCTGGATACATTTTGGCTATTGTGAAAATAAAGCTCATACTCAAAAGATGAAAGCTTTGTCATTCATTTTGTTGAGAGGGGTCTTGCACAGGAAATGCAGTAAAACAATACTAGTTCCGGTTTATTGAGCTCTTACTATGTATGTCCCAGTCACTGTTCAGTGATTTTGCATATATTTCCAAATCTCATAACATCCCAGTGAACTGGGTACTAGTGTTTTCTGCACTTCGCAGGTAAAGAAGATGAGGCACGGGGGAATTAGATAAAAGAACTGGTAAGTAGTGAAGTCAGGATTCAAACCCAGGTCCTGAGCTTCAAACTACTATGCTTCCACTTTGCTTGAAAAGAGGTGCTGTTTTTGTCTGCTAGCTCAGTGCCCAGTGTCTGTAGGCATTCATACAATATCCATGATAGCATCAAGGGAAAAAGAAAAAGATTGTACTCATGCACTGATTATTTAAGAAAAGAACCTAAACCACTATTGAATTAGAACAGACATTTCAGAGGGACTGCATGCCTCTGTTCCCCCAGGAATAGAGTTATTTCGTTAACTATTTTCTGAAGGGTTTTTCTTTTTCTTTTTTTAATTTCCTTGACTGATGCAGAACATCTGGCTGACTGTGAAGGAATGTTCACTACAGTAGTAAAATTGACATGCTTCATTATAAGACAGTCTGGCTTGTGAAACATGAAGGAAACACAATACATGTGATCAGTCAGGATTTAAAATAAACCAAGAAAATATTTATGCCGATTTTAATTTTTTTAAAAAAGCTTATGTACAACATAAGCACAGTATATGTGAATGGTGGTTAGGGGGATATTAATAGTGTGTATTAATTAGCCAAGTAAAAGGGTAATAATTTTCTAGTTTTTAAACAGTGAATGGAACTGTCACTTAGGTTTAATGTGTTTACAAAATCATGTGCAATCACTTAATATAATGAATTGTATGTATGGAATTGTTTAAATGAGGGGCTCAATTAGATTGTTATAATGTATAGCTGTTAAGGGGAAAGAAAGAGTGAATCCAAATGAAGGTAGAGACAGAATTTAGGGAGGCAAAGTTTAGAATCTGGCTGGACTTCCAAACTCAGTGGTCCTAAGACATCAATAAAAGTCATGCTTATAAAAGTTCCAGAGGACGTGTCAGTTCTCAAGGAGTCTGTTCATCTTCAAGCCTCTCCTCTTATGTTCATCGCGGTAATCCCAGAGGAACTATTACGTGGCTGTGGTGAAAGAATGCAAGTCCACTGATACTAGATAAACTGTGATAAAAATTCATCTTATGCTTAAGCTAATGCTCAAGCATGGAGTATTACCAATACTTAAGCATTGGGAAATGCTTCCAGCATCGCAAGCCTCATGCACAGAGCATGGTGTAAACGTGGCCGTAGTCACATTTAGCCTCATCTGGCCTCTCAGCCATTGTCTGTCTGCCTTCACTTTGGTGAGGAGCTCATGGATGAGCTTCTGCCCTTGTTTCCAAGGGGAATGGTAGAACATAGGTTGGTGCTGGGAGAAGTAGAGGGGTCTTGTGGAGAGAAGCTCAGCACAAATCCATTGTCTTCATTCAGAAAATAACTTTGCTTTTTTCTGGGCTCTAAAGACCATCTTTCTGTTTCTCAAGTGGAGTCTCCTAGGTGTAGACTCTTCCTCTTCAGCATTTTAAATCTTTTCTTTTGGTCTACATCTTTACCCTCTATCTTCTCAAACACAGATCTCCCCTACCTTGAAACTTTTCACCATTTCATTACCACTCAACCAAAAGCCCAAGCCTGGATGAACTCCATTTTAGCCCCTGAACAGCTGATCACTGCTGGAGAAAATCATCTGTCTGTTTTAGTTTAAATCTGTTATCTCAGAACCCAAATGGATGTTCCTTGGTGCCAGACAGTCCTGCCAGCTTTCTCTAGCAAATTCATGGTTCCTTTCTGTGAGAATTTCATTTCAAACCTTCTCTTTCCTCAAACCTCCTACATTCCATTCCTCCTTCCCTGACTCCACTTTCAGCTGATGGCCTCACCTCTTATTTCATTGAAAAAGATGAAAAGCCATAAAAAAGAACTCACTCATCTTCTCACCACCAAATCCACTAGTTGACCTGGGCCTGTGTGGAGTCCTTTTTCCTCTCACCTGCTCATCATTCTCGCCCTCTCTATTGCTTTATCCCAACAACTTATAAAGGTGATCTGGGGGCTTCCATTTTCAACCGTCTCCATACTTCCTCCATCACCAACCCATTCAGCACCATACTTTTAAAATGGCTCCCTACATGTTCTATGTCTCCTTCCTCATTCTTTCCTTCTCATTTCTCCACCGACTCCTGTTTGAACCCTGCTCTTAAAACTCCATTAAAACTGCTCTAAGTTGCCAAATTGGATGGATGCTTATCTGTACTTACCTTCCTTGATCTGGTTGCCAAATCCTATCCAATTCCCTTTTCTTTCTTTCCTGGACTCTCTCTTGAGATATGTGACCTCTACACCTTCTGGGTTTCTTTTGTCTCTCGGCTGTTCTCTGGCCTCAATCCTGAACAGGGTCGTTTCCCTCTCTGTGCTCTCTTCCCAGATGGCTTTAATCTTCCCATGGCTTTCATCATCTCTGTGCCAACGATGCCCTCATTTATATTTCTGGCCTAAACCATTTCCCGTTTGCCCACTAGACAATTCCACTGGAACATCTCACAGGCATTTTAAACTTAAGATGTTCGAAAGTCTCCCTCACCTTTACACCCCACTCATTTACCTCCAAAATTTATATTGAATGTGCCATTTATTTCTATCCCTCCAGGACCATCCCGGTTTTAACTACTCTTTTTCTCTCATCTGGATTAGCAATAGTTTCCCTTGTGATCTCCACGATTCTACTTTTGCCCCTTTCTGTTCTAGTCTCCGCACAGCAGACTGAGTGATCTTTTGAAGACAAGCTGGGTAATGTCTGCTGCTCGAAACTCTTGTGTGGCTTCCCGCATACTGCAATAAAATCTCCTTGCCATGGCTTACGAGGCCAGTGGTAAATTCCCCCAGACCAGCTCTCAACCCCTTAATCTTCACTCTCCCTTTGTTCACTGGGCTCCACCCTGACCCTTACACTCCTTCCAACACTGTGGAAGGGGAGTGAGTTGACTCCTGCATATGCATGACCATTCACTGGGATGTAGGAAGAGGAAAATGGAATTTCCACATTCTTTTTCATCTCCTCCTTTACCATTTCTATTTTTGAATATGTTTTCTAATGGAATTAATGAGTATAATACATGTATAAAATTTATAAGTAAATAAATATAAACATGGATGGTGCTCACTCTAAAATTTTTTCTGGTTGGATGTGTGATTTAAATTTGGAGAAGAATGCTCTAATATGCCAAGGTTTTGACTTTCTTTTTAAATTCTTCTTCTTTTGTTTTTTGTTTGTGTGTGTGTGTGTGTGTGTGTGTGTGTGTGTTTAATCTCAAAGCCTTTATGCAAATAGGCTCCTTTGCCAGGAAAACTTGGACACCAGCTCAGAGAAGACTTCCCTGACCATCCATCAAATGCCCTCGTCCTTCATCTCTTTCTTCAGGCATTTTATGCTTGTACAGCATCTGTCAGTGTGGAATTGTGTGTTTATTTACGTGTACATTACTTGTCTCCATGGGGCAGGGCATGGTTGTTTAGGTTCGGTCTCTGCACAGTGCTTGGCACAGAGCAGGCATTTGTAAAAAATATTTTTAACTGAATGAATGAACTTGAGTCATATTTACCATGACTTCACTGAGATCTTTTGTCTCTTCCATGTGACTGCTCATGTCATTTCTCCTTACATGGAACCACTTTCCTCTTTCTTTTAAAAGCCCAGACCTTGTGTTTTAATGTCTACCATTCCCCCAACTTTGCATCTGCATCCACACTCCACCCTCAATCTGCCCTCCCAACCCCCTTGCCTGTGGTTTCCTATCATGACTTGCATTCTCATGGAATTTACCCCATAATCACTGGATTTACCACTTGTCCGGCTTCTTTGGATGGATGCTTATTCACACCTTCTTTTTATCTCTTTACCTCACCTTTCCTTCTTAGATATGCCTATCAGGTTTTCCTGGTTCTGAGCTCATAGCCTGAAAGCCTAAGAGCCCTTGACCCCATCTAGGCTTCTGAAATCTCGAACCTAATTTCCATCTACCCCATTATTACCTAGCTTGCTCCGAAAGGGAGATTCAACACAGCTAACCTCTTTCAGACACCTGGGTTCACACTGTTCTCCTTTGAGGCTGGCCTACCAACACTTGTCACTTATATCACACATGTAGACTTGAATTTCCAGTAAGATTTTGAAGTTACATTCTATATATAATAAGCCCACTACTTATTTACTTACTTATGTATTTATTTATTCAAGCACTATGTTAACACGGTAACTCAAAACACTAAATCTAAGCCTTTGGGAGCATCAGAAGGTCTCTTTTTGTTCTACCAAGAATTGGAGCTTTAGTTTTATTTATACTTTGACACTACAGCCAGTTACCCTGGGAACTGTCAAGTGTGTTCGTAGCAATGTGGACTGAAAACAAATCTCCAAGTGTTAGCCACATGGGGTACATTTTATTTCAGCAGTAAATTTAATTTTTTTTGGTTTCGTTTCCATAATGGGCATAGCTTCGAGAACTCATTTCTATGACATATGGAATTTCTCCATGCTTTGGGAACTGGAACATGTGTGTCAATAAAAGAGACCCCTCTCTCACATTCCAGCCCTTCAGCAATCTCCCCATCAGCTTTGTCAACTGTCTGGTCCTCTGATAATCAGAGCACTGCTCCCTCTGAAGGGCTGGGTGCACATGCCCTGGAATGGAATTATTAATAGTATCTCTAGTTACTCCACAGAGGCCATTCTCTTCATTTCTTAAATAAATCAATGGATTTTCTGCCCTTTTTCTAAAATCCTTATTTTACAGTGAAAATTGGTTATCTTAAAATGGAATTTTCTTTTTTTATTATGTATTTTTAAAATTCATTGCTCTATCTTCAGCATCTAGAAGACTACCTGGCAATTGTAAGCACTCTAAATATTTACTGGAAACATAAATGAACATCTCCTCCTTCCTTAAGATGTTAAAGACCAATATCTTTGACATTGCCAATACGATGCTGCATCACTCATCTCTGCTTAGTAAAATAAATTTTTCTTTATTTAAATAAACTGTTCATTTACATTTACTTACAAAAAGCAATATAAGTAAAAGTGGTACTTCTGTAATAATATTTTTCCTTTGGTTGTAAAAGAAATAGATACTTAGAGAAAATTTAGAAGATAGCTAATCCCATCAACCAGAGCTAATCACTGCTAACATTTTGGTATATTTCCTTTCGGCTGTCTTAATGGGCAAATCTCCAAATAATCTTCTTTATATAAATAATTTTGCATCCCAAAATGTGGTATCTGATGTAAGCATTGTTTCATGTCATTAAACATTTTTCATAAACATGATTTTTCATGGTTTCTTAATATTCTTCCCTATATATGGATGTCTATATACATGTATTACTTTAATTGTCCTATCTTTAGGCATATATATGATGTACATTATTATGATATATCACATATTGTAAATTATTTTATATTAATAATCTAAATTATATATTAGAAAATGTTATACTATATTGTGTTATAATGTGTATATATATATTTTTAATAGATCTTTATTGGAGTATAACTGCTTCACAATACTGTGTTAGCTTCTGTTGCACAACAAAGCAAATCAGCCATATGCATACACATGTCCCCATAACCCATCCCTCTTGAGTCTCCCTCCCATAGTCCCTATCCCACCCCTCTAGGTCCTTCCAAAGTACAGAGCTGATCTCCCTGTGCTATTCTGCTGTTTCCCACCAGCCAACTATTTTACATTCGGTAGTGTATATATTTCGATGCTACTCTCACTTCGCTCCAGCTTCCCCCTCCCACCCCAAGCATATGTATATAACACTTTCATTTCCCCACCTTTAGACATTTAGACTGTTAACAGATTACTCCACAGTATTTTTTTGGTGTGTGTACCTTAAGTTCTGTACACATTTCAGATGATTTCTTTAGAACAGATTCTTAGAAGTAGAATCACTGTGTTAAAGGATATGAATATTTTTAAGACTCTTGACCTGCATTGCTAAATTACGTATTTAGAAATGTTGAAATAATTTAGTCTGACTAGAAATGTGTGAAAGTGTCTAAACTCCCTTACTCTAGCTAGCACTGATTATTGCCTTTTTAAAAATGGATTAAAAAGGTACTGTTATTTTAATTTCAATTTTTTAATCTTGACTACTAATGAGGCTGAATACTTTTTCTGCACTCAAAGTCTCCTTTGAATTATTTGCTCATGTCTTTGGCCCACGGATTATTGATTTGCACGAACCCACAGTATCTTAAGGATATTAAACTTGTCTTTCATACTTGTTACACATATTTTCAAGTTACTAAATAGATTTTGTTTTATACATTTTATATTTTTTGTAGTTAAATATATTAATCTTCTACTCTTAGACATTACTTACAGGTTTAATCAGAAAAAAAAAGAAAAAAGAAAAATAAATAAAGAAAGGAAGAAAGGAAGGAAGGAAGGAAGAAAAAGAAAGAGAAAGAAAGAAAGAAAGAAAGGAAGAAAGAAAGAAAGAAAGAAAGAAAGAAAGAAAGAAAGAAACAAAGAAACAAAGAAAGAAGGAAAGAAAGAAAGGAAGAAAGAAGGAAAGAAAGAAAAGCATGTACAAAGGATAATGTAACAAATACTCATGACCTTGTGGGCCAAATTTAACAAATGCTAATACTTTGCTTCTGATTTTTTAAAAACAAAATTATAGATGAAATTGAGATCTCCTTAATTTTCTTCCCAGTAACATTTCCCTCCTTCCTTTCCCCAGTTCCTCGTTATCCAGAGGCAATGCCATCATGAATTTGGTGTGATGCTAAATATGCTGTTGTATTTTTATCACAAGTATATGTACGCATAAATAATGCATAATACTGCTCAGTGTGTTTTAAAAATTTATGCAAGCTATCATACTATTCATATCATACTTTTGCAACTTGCTTATTAAAAATCAATATTATGTTTTTAAGATTTATTCCATGTTACTACACATAGGTCTAATTAATTCACTTTCACTGCCTGTGTAGCATGACTATATCACATTTTTCTGTGCCCTTCTAATGATGAACATCTGCATTGTTCCTGATTTTTTGGCACAAACAATGTTCAGGTAATATCTGTATATGTCTTCTGGTGCAAGTATGTGAGAGTTTCACCTAGAAATGTAATTGCAAGATAGTAGGGTACATGAATTTATAATATAACCAGCTATTGCCAGATTGCCCTTTTAAAAAGGTTGTAAAGGAAAATTTGTCTTAAACCTTGTCTAGGACAGAACATTTTTATATGTTATAATATAAAACCTCCTTGTGGAAAGAAATGAGCATTTCTTACTTAAATGTTCTGAAAGAAAGAAAGAAAGAAAGAAAGAAAGAAAGAAAGAAAGAAAGAAAGAAAGAAAGAAAGAAAGAAAGGAGGGAGGGAGGGAGGGAAAGGAAGGAAGGAAGGGAAGAAAGAAAGATATGTGAGGTGATGGATATGTTAATTAACTAGATAGGGGGGATCCTTTGTGGGGGAAAATGCTTAAGGGTTTTTTTCTGATAAGTTGTAAATGTAATTAAGTAACACTTCTGGAAAGTTACTCACCCACCCTGACTGCCAGCTAGCTGTCATTTATGAATCTAATTATTGACTATATTTTTTTTTCTTAAGTACTTTATTCTTTTTTAAGTAGATAAACCTGATTTGGTCTCATATGTCATGTATGAACATTCCTATATTTTCACATCTTTGCCAAAACTTGTATTGCCACAATTTTTTATTCTTGCCAGTCTGATCATTGTAAATGGTATTTCACCTTTAACATTTTAAATCAATTATTTCAATGAGTTTTAGTGAGTATAAACATCCTTTCTTAGGTGTTTTGGCCACTTGAGTTTTTGTTCAGTGAATTTTCTGTTCATGTTCTTTGCCCAGTTTTCTCTTGGGTTGTTTGTCTCTTCCTTGTTGATGTGTAGGAGAGTTTTGTGTGTTACACATATTTTATTTTGTTTATTTATTGTTTTTAATTTTTAAATTTTATTTTATTTTATTTTTTATACAGTAGGTTTTTATTAGTCATCAATTTTATACACATCAGTGTATACATGTCAATCCCAATCTCCCAATTCATCCCACCACCCCCCTCCCCCCCGCAGCTTTCCCCCCTTGGTGTCCATATATTTGTTCTCTACATCTGTGTCTCAACTTCTGCCATGCAAACCGGTTCATCTGTACCATTTTTCTAGGTTCCACATACATGCGTTAATATACGATATTTATTTTTCTCTTTCTGACTTATTTCACTCTGTATGACAGAATCTAGATCCATCCACGCCTCTACAAATGACTCAATTTCGTTCCTTTTTATGGCTGAGTAATATTCCATTGTATATATGTACCACATCTTCTTTATCCATTCATCTGTCGATGGGCATTTAGGTTGCTTCCATGACCTGGCTGTTGTAAATAGTGCTGCAATGAACATTGGGGCGCATGTGTCTTTTTGAATTATGGTTTTCTCTGGGTATATGCCCAGTAGTGGGATTGCTGGGTCATATGGTAATTCTATTTTTAGTTTTTTAAGGAACCTCCATACTGTTCTCCATAGTGGCTGTATCAATTTACATCCCCACCAACAGTGCAAGAGGGTTCCCTTTTCTCCACACCCTCTCCAGCATTTGCTGTTTGTAGATTTTCTGATGATGCCCATTCTAACTGGTGTGAGGTGATACCTCATTGTAGTTTTGATTTGAATTTCTCTAATGATTAGTGATGTTGAGCAGCTTTTCATGTGGTTCTTGGCCATCTGTATGTCTTCTTTGGAGAAATGTCTATTTAGGTCTTCTGCCCATTTTTGGATTGGGTTGGTTGTTTCTTTAATATTGAGCTGCATGAGCCGTTTATATATTTTGGAGATTAATCCTTTGTCCGTTGATTCATTTGCAAATATTTTCTCCCATTCTGAGGGTTGTCTTTTCATCTTGTTTATGGTCTCCTTTGCTGTGCAAAAGCTTTGAAGTTTCATTAGGTCCCATTTGTTTATTTTTGTTTCTATTTCCATTACTCTAGGAGGTGGATCAAAAAAGATCTTGCTGTGATTTATGTCAAAGAGTGTTTTTCCTATGTTTTCCTCTAAGAGTTTTATAGTGTCCGGTCTTACATTTAGGTCTCTAATCCATTTTGAGTTTATTTTTGTGTATGGTGTTAGGGAGTGTTCTAACTTCATTCTTTTACATGTAGCTGTCCAGTTTTCCCAGGACCACTTATTGAAGAGACTGCCTTTTCTCCATTGTATATCCTTGCCTCCTTTGTCATAGACTAGTTGACCATAGGTGCGTGGGTTTATCTCTGGGCTTTCTATCTTGTTCCATTGATCAGTTTCTGTTTTTGTGCCAGTACCATATTGTCTTCATTACTGTAGCTTTGTAGTATAGTCTGAAGTCAGGGAGTCTGATTCCTCCAGCTCCGTTGTTTTCCCTCAAGACTGCTTTGACTATTTGGGGTCTTTTGTGCCTCCATACAAATTTTAAGATTTTTTGTTCTAGTTCCGTAAAAAGTGCCATTGGTAATTTGATAGGGATTGCATTGAATCTGTATATTGATTTGAGTAGTATAGTCATTTTCACAATATTGATTCTTCCAATCCAAGAACATGGTATATCTCTCCATCTGTTGGTATCATCTTTAATTTCTTTCATTAGTGTCTTATAGTTTTCTGAATACAGGTCTTTTGTCTCCCTAGGTAGGTTTATTCCTAGGTATTTTATTCTTTTTGTTGCAATGGTAAATGGGAGTGTTTCCTTAATTTCTCCTTCAGATTTTTCATCGTTAGTGTATAGGAACGCAAGAGATTTCTGTGCATTAATTTTGTATCCTGCTACTTTACCAAATTCATTGATTAGCTCTAGTAGCTTTCTGGTGGCATTTTTAGGATTCTCTATATATAGTATCATGTCATCTGCAAACAGTGACAGTTTTACTTCTTCTTTTCCAATTTGTATTCCTTTTATTTCTTTTTCTTCTCTGATTGTCGTGGCTAGGACTTCCAAAACTATGTTGAATAATAGTGGTGAGAGTGGACATCCTTGTCTTGTTCCTGGTCTTAGAGGAAATGCTTTCAGTTTTTCACCATTGAGAATGATGTTTGCTGTGGGTTTGTCATATATAGCCTTTATGTTGAGGTAGGTTCCCTCTATGCCCACTTTCTGGAGAGTTTTTATCATAAATGGGTGTTGGATTTTCTCAAAAGCTTTTTCTGCATCTATTGAGATGATCATATGGTTTTTGTTTTTGTTTTTTTTAAAAAATTAATTAATTAATTAATTAATTTTTGGCTGTGTTGGGTCTTCATTTCTGTGCGAGGGCTTTCTCTAGTTGCGGTGAGCGGGGGCCACTCTTCATCACGGTGCGCAGGCTTCTCACTATCGCGGCCTCTCTTGTTGTGGAGCACAGGCTCCAGACGCGCAGGCTCAGTAGTTGTGGCTCACGGGCCTAGTTGCTCCGCGGCATGTGGGATCTTCCCAGACTAGGGCTCGAACTCGTGTCACCTGCATTGGCAGGCGGATTCTCAACCACTGCACCACCAGGGAAGCCCGATCATATGGTTTTTATTCTTCAATTTGTTAATATGGTGTATCACATTGATTGATTTGCATATATTGAAGAATCCTTGCATCCCTGGGATAAATCCCACTTGATTATGGTGTATGATCATTTTAATGTGTTGTTGGATTCTGTTTGCTAGTATTTTGTTGAGGATTTTTGCATCTATATTCATCAGTGATATTGGTCTGTAATTTTCTTTTTTTGTAGTATCTTTGTCTGTTTTGGTATCAGGGTGATGGTGGCCTCATAGAATGAATTTGGGAGTGTTCCTTCCTCTGCAATTTTTTGGAAGAGTTTGAGAAGGATGGGTGTTAGCTCTTCTCTAAATGTTTGATAGAATTCACCTGTGAAGCCATCTGGTCCTGGACTTTTGTTTGTTGGAAGATTTTTAATCACAGTTTCAATTTCATTACTTGTGATTGGTTTGTTCATATTTTCTATTTCTTCCTGGTTCAGTCTTGGAAGGTTATACCTTTCTAAGAATTTGTCCATTTCTTCCAGTTTGTCCATTTTATTGGCATACAGTTGCTTGTAGTAGTCTCTAAGGATGCTTTGTATTTCTGCTGTGTCTGTTGTAACTTCTCCTTTTTCATTTCTGATTTTATTGATTTGCGTCCTCTCCCTCTTTTTCTTGACGAGTCTGGCTAATGGTTTATCAATTTTGTTTATCTTATCAAAGAACCAGCTTTTAGTTTTATTGATCTTTGCTACTGTTTTCTTTGTTTCTATTTCATTTATTTCTGCTCTGATCTTTATGATTTCTTTCCTTCTGCTAACTTTGGGTTTTGTTTGTTCTTCTTTCTCTAGTTCCTTTAGGTGTAAGGTTAGATTGTTTGCTTGAGATTTTTCTTGTTTCTTGTGGTTGGCTTGTATAGCTATAAACTTCCCTCTTAGAACTGTTTTTGCTGCATCCCACAGGTTTTGGATCGTCATGTTTTCATTGTCATTTGTCTCTAGGTACTTTTTGATTTCGTCTTTGATTTCTTCAGTGATCTCTCAGTTATTTAGTAACATATAGTTTAGCCTCCATGTGTTTGTGTTTTTTACATTTTTTTTCCGTGTAATTCATTTCTAATCTCATAGTGTTGTGGTCAGAAAAGATGCTTGATATAATTACAATTTTCTTAAATTTTCTGAGGCTTGATTTGTGACCCATGATGTGATCTATACTGGAGAATGTTCCATGTGCACTTGAGAAGAAAGTGTAATCTGCTCTTTTTGGATGGAATGTCCTATAAAAATCAAATAAATCTATCTGGTCTATTGTGTCATTTAAAGCTTCTGTTTCCTTATTTATTTTAATTTTGGATGATCTGTCCATTGGTGTAAGTGAGGTGTTAAAGTCCCCCACTATGATTGTGTTACTGTCGATTTCCTCTTTTATAGCTGTTAGCAGTTGCCTTATGTATTGTGGTGCTCCTATGTTGGCTGCATATATATTTATAACTGTTATACCTTCTTCTTGGATTGATCCCTTGATCATTATGTAGTGTCCTTCCTTGTCTCTTGTAATAGTCTTTATTTTAAAGTCTATTTTGTCTGATATGAGAATTGCTACTCCAGCTTTCTTTTGATTTCCATTTGCATGGAATATCTTTTTCCATCCCCTCACTTTCAGTCTGTATGTGTCCCTAGGTCTGAAGTGGGTCTCTTGTAGACAGAATATATGTGGGTCTTGTTTTTGTATCCATTCAGCAAGCCTGTGTCTTTTGGTTGGAGCATTTAATCCATTCACGTTTAAGGTAATTATTGATATGTATGTTCCTATGACCATTTTCTTAATTGTTTTGGGTTTGTTTTTGTAGGTCCTTTTCTTCTCTTGTATTTCTCACTTAGAGAAGTTCCTTTAGCATTTGTTGTAGAGCTGGTTTGGTGGTGCTGAATTCTCTTAGCTTTTGCTTGTCTGTAAAGCTGTTGATTTCTCCTTCAAATCTGAATGAGATCCTTGCCGGGTAGAGTAATCTTGGTTGTAGGTTCTTCCCTTTCATTACTTTAAGTATATCATGCCACTCCCTTCTGGCTTGTAGAGTTTCTGCTGAGAAATCAGCTGTTAACCTTATGGGAGTTTCCTTGTATGTTATTTGTCATTTTTCCCTTGCTGCTTTCAATACTTTTTCTTTGTCTTTAATTTTTGCCAGTTTGATTACTATGTGTCTCGGCGTGTTTCTCCTTGGGTTTATCTTGTATGGGGCTTGCTGCGTTTCCTGGACTTGGGTGGCTATTTCCTTTCCCATGTTAGGGAAGTTTTCGACTATAATCTCTTCAAATATTTTCTTGGGTCCTTTCTCTCTCTCTTCTCCTTCTGGGACCCCTATAATGCGAATGTTGTTGCGTTTAATGTTGTCCCAGAGGTCTCTTAGGCTGTCTTCATTTCTTTTCATTCTTTTTTGTTTATTCTGTTCTGCAGCAGTGTATTCCACCATTGTGTCTTCCAGGTCACTTATCCGTTCTTCTGCCTCAGTTATTCTGCTATTGATTCCTTCTAGTGTAGTTTTCATTTCAGTTATTGTATTGTTCACCTCTGTTTGTTTGTTCTTTAATTCTTCTAGGTCTTTGTTAAACATTTCTTGCATCTTCTCGATCTTTGCCTCCATTCTTTTTCCGAGGTCCTGGATCATCTTCACTATCATTATTCTGAATTATTTTTTGGAAGGTTGCCTATCTCCACTTCATTTGGTTGTTTCTCTGGGGTTTTATCTTGTTCCTTCATCTGGTACATAGCCCTCTGCCTTTTCATCTTGTCTATCTTTCTTTGAATGTGGTTTTTGTTCCACAGGCTGCAGGATTATAGTTCTTCTTGCTTATGCTGTCTGCCCTCTGGTGGATGAGGCTATCTAAGAGGATTGTGCAAGTTTCCTGATGGGAGGAACTGGTAGTGGGTAGAGCTGACTGTTGCTCTGGTGGGCAGAGCTCAGTAAAACTTTAATCCGCTTGACTGTTGATGGGTGGGGCTGGGTTTCCTCCCTGTTGATTGTTTGGCCTGTGGCAATCCAACACTGGAGCCTACCTGGGCTCTTTGGTAGGGCTAATGACAGACTCTGGGAGGGCTCACACCAAGGAGTACTTCCCAGAACTTCTGCTGCCAGGGTCCTTGTCCCCACGGTGAGCCACAGCCACCCCCTGCCTCTGCAGGAGACTCTCCAACACTAGCAGGTAGATCTGGTTCAGTCTCCTATGGGGTCACTGCTCCTTCCCCTGGGTCCCGATGCGCACACTACTTTGTGTGTGCCCTCCCAGAGTGGAGTCTCTGTTTCTCCCAGTCCTGTCGAAGTCCTGCAATCAAATCCCACTAGACTTCAAAGTCTGATTCTCTAGGAATTCCTCCTCCCATTGCCGGAACCCCAGGTTGGGAAGCTTGACGTGGGGCTCAGAACCTTCACTCCAGTGGGTGGACTTCTGTGGTATAAGTGTTCTCCAGTCTGTGGTCACCCGCCCAGCAGTTATGGGATTTGATTTTACTGTGATTGTGCCCCTCCTACCGTCTCATTGTGGCTTCTCCTTTGTCTTTGGATGTGGGGTATCTTTTTTGGTGTGTTCCAGAGTCTTCCTGTTGATGATTGTCCAGCAGCTAGTTGTGATTCTGGTGTTCTCACAAGAGGGAGGGAAAGCATGTCTTTCTACTCCGCCATCTTGGTTCAGGGCCCTTACACATATTTTAAGTAACTTCTCCCAGGTTGTGCTTGCCTTTTAACTTTGTTGTGGTGTAATTTGTCATACAGAAATTTAAACTTTTTATGTACTCGAATCTATTCATATTTCCTTTATGATTTCTGTTCACTTAGGTCTTAAATTCTTTCTTATCCTGAAGTCACAAAGACAACTATGGCTATTTTCTTCTAATTGTTGTAAAGTTTCATTGATTACATTTAGAGCTTTATCTGGAGTTAGTTTATTTATTATAGTGTCTAAGTGGGATCTAATTTTATCTTTTCCATCTGAAAAGTCACATGTCCCCCATACTATTTTTAAAATATTTTATTTTCTCCTCACTGATTGGAAATCTCCTTTCTATCATCTACCAAGTGTCCATATATGCTTGGAACTATCTCTGGACTCTTTATTCCTTATTAGTATTAATTTAACCCTATAGCAATAATCACCTCCTCATCTTATTGTGCTTTTAGAATAAGTTTTCATTTCCTAGTAGAAAAATTTTCTCCTCTCTGTTCTTTTTCAGAACTGTTTTTGTTATTCTCAAATCTAGGATCACTTTGTCAAACGCTATGAAGAAATTCTGTTGCTATTATGATTGGAAATATATTGTATTTATGATTTGAGAGAAAATTTCCATTTGTGTAATCAGTGTTTCTAGCCATGAGAAGGGCATATCTTTCCATTAATCCAGGTTTAAAAAAAATGTTTTTATTACTATTTAAAATTAAGAAAAGTAGTCAAGATAGGTAGGTTATATTCCCATAACAAACACAGAAACTTCTGTCTTTAACAAAACAGATGATTGTTCCTTCATCATGCGAAGTGTGTGGTGGGTCTGGGTGGCTCTCCAGAGCAGCAGTCCTCTATGTGGTAGTTTGGGATTCCAGGCTGTGTCCATCTTCTGGCAACTCAATATCAACATTTGCTTCTGCAGTCCCCATGGTAGGGGAAGAAAGGGAAGATGGAGAATGGAACACTGGCTTTGAAAAGCTTCTGCCTGGAGTGACACATATCCCTTCTCATATATCATTGGCTGAAGCAAGTCACATGACCAAGGCTTACTTCAAGAGGCAGGGAATTGTAATCTTACAAGCTAGAGTAGAGAAAACCCAGATATATTGGTGGTGGTCCTGATGTCACCATGGTGTATGCTCGTGCTCTAGCTCTGCCACTGACTAGGTAGGTAACCTACGACAGGTCCCTATGCTTGCAATTTTAACATCTGGAAAATGACAGGATTTATTTACTTATTCAATTGATACTCATCATTTATTGAGAGCCTACCATGTGTCAGGCACTGTGTGACCCTGGAAATATAATGGTAAACATAGTGCATCCCTTGCCCTCAAGCAGTTTACAATGTTAATAGATACCTTACTGTTGATTTTCAGTTCTAAAATTCCAAGATTTTATTAAAAAGAATTCTCAATAACAAACCCTCCAGAGCATTATATTCTAGAGACTTAGGCATTTTTTCAGAAGTGTTTTCCTTTTTTGTATACCCGAATCCAGTTGGCTGCAGTATTAATTCTATCACAGCAACAGATACACACATGCCCATCATTTTCAAATCACTAGTGTATGTACAGACTGGCACATATGGTGAAAAGAAGAAAGCAGACTTTGGACCATTCTCACAGCTATTGTGAATTTCATGGGAAGAACACTTCATAAAATAAAGGGAGTAGAAAATCAATTTGATTGAGAAATACCCAGGCCGATAAACTTTGTCACACAATGCACATTCCAGACATCAAAGTTTTTCTATTACTTATGAATAAACCAAATTATAAAGTTTTAAAAAATTATAAAACATTTTGGTTTGCAGTTAATTTTTCCCTAGAGGAATATTTATTGGTATGAAATAGAAGAAATATGAATAAGTATACTTGTGAGCATGCACAAAAGTGGTTTGCCAAGTTTTTGGGTTTTTTTTCAACCTCTTAGGACTTGAAGCAGTCTGCCGAGGTTTAATTTACATGTTCCCTCTAGTTAAACTACAGTTCACAATGAAACATTTATAAGAATTTGAGGCACTGTCTTTAAACATGATACAAAACTTTAAAATTTGCAGGAAATATGCAAAGAATTCCATTCTACTTTGCGTTGATGCAACTATGGCATTTCCTTTATTCTTAATACTACATGTCTAATTCTTAAAGCAAAGCCAAAAAATAGTGATGCAGTAATTGGGTGTGGCTTCAGTGTCTTACAGACCATACTAACTAAACTTCTGATTAATCACACCCATTTCTCATCTTTTTACAATCCTTCAGCACTTAAGAGATATTGAGTTTGTTTCACAATGTAACAGTTATTGATTAATTTGCTAGTTGTTTGTACTTTGAGTTTATTTAATATTAGTATGTTTGTTCCCCTTCTCAATAGTAAAACAAGGACAAAGACCACAATCATATACTCTCAGAATCTCTGGTTTGATCAGTAAGCATCCAATGCTTATTATTGGGTTTTCTTGAAGGCAAAATAAGGATAATCAGATCTCTGAGTATGAGAAGGACTTACAGAAGCTGGCAATTTACTAAGGAGAGATCAATAACCATTCTCTATTCTCATTATCCATGTTCTTCCCAAGTTATCCAATCTACTGTCATGACATCAAGTGCTATCTTTGACTCCCAAATCCATTATCTCCAGTCATGTCCTTCTTCCTGAAGTCCACAGTGGCAATTCAACCACCATCACGACCTGGCTATCTACACAAACCACTCACACTCAAAATATGTAAGCCAGAATGATTTATCTTCTTCCTCCACATCAGCTTCCTTTGTGGTCTCTCTTTTTCAAGATGGTGCCATCATCCATTGGCCACACAATGCACCTGGAGTCATCCTTGGTTCTTTCAATTTCCTTATCAGGCACCAAGTCCTGTTGATTCTGTTTCTTTAATGGCTCTTGAATCCATCCTCTTCCTACAACTTCCAACTTTAGTTCAGGCCTTCATTTCCTACCTGACTACAGTAGTTGCTTCCTTTGTAGTCTTCCTGTCTCCAGTCAGGCTTCCTCTAATCATTCTCCCCGTACCCAGGCCTGTGACCTTTCTCATGGGCAGATCTGATCACGGCAGTGAACGTCCACTTCTGGTTACACTCTGTTGACTGGATAGGCGTAGTTCCACATTCTGGTCCTTTCCCAGTGCAAGGGCCTGCTCAGGAGGTCTCGGCCAACTGTGTCCTGAGAGTGATGCCCCTGTTTCCACACCCCTAAAATGCTCTGCCTCACATCATCCTTGTCTGCCTCACCAGAGCTCTTTCCCACCCTGACCTTCCTGTTCACCTTGTCTTCCTTTTCTAGCTTTGTGGTGACAGCAGAGGGCAAGGTGATGAGAGGAAGTACGGAGGGATGAAATGAAAAGCACCAAAGAACCTGGACCTTGATTCCCCAATGCTCTTTCCTTTTCAGTCCTAGAGTTGTCTGTCTTCTTTTGTAAAATGTTTTCTATTCCGTATCATGTGTGTGGTTTTTGTGTGGCTCTGAGTGGGCAGTATTATGTCAGTCTGGGAGCCTCAAAGGGCAGTGACCTTGTCTACTGATATCACTAGGTCCTAAGTCCACGATAGGATGACATGTAAATCATTACTTAGTGTTTTCTAATAATAAAAGAAAATAGAGGAATGAAGGGAAAAAACTGAACTATCAAGAAAAGGCAAACAATTTCAAGCTAATCTTGAATCTTGGTTTAAAATAACATGTCCAAGGAAAAAAGCATTTACCTTCTGCTGTGGGAATGTGGACTCCATCATGGCTGTTTCAAAGCTGTGAGCACCCTCTGCCTGGGTCTTCTCCCACAGAGCTCTGAGAAATTGCACAGAACGGCTCTGTATGGACAGGGGCTCAGGAAACAGGCTCTGAAAGGGCATTAATGACAGAAACGTGACATGTTATCTCTTGTCCTAACAGTATTGCTTGATTGACTGCAAAGCGCTATTAGGCTTGGTCTGAACTTAAAAATGGTTTAAATTTAAATAAAGCTACAGGGAAATCTGTCTTGAAGATCAAACATATGGTACATTCCATGTTTTTTATTTCTTAACAGAAAATTTAACTTAAATAGGATTTTTAAGACAGTTGATATTGATCTCTTTAAATATGCCTAACCTTTGTAATGTAGTATTTACTGCAATCATTTCTCAAGCATGTTACTTAATTGGAAAATGGTTAATATTAATATATATATTTATTTTTCAAAAATCTGAGAATTAAGGTATAAAATTAAAACAAATATCAAGAGTACAAATAGAGTACAAATATCAAGTTTATTTATACAGAGTAAATCATGAAGAATAGACATTAAATAACCAAGAGTCCATTATTCAATTGCTCAGATGTGAACAGCATGAGTGGGGGGGTTGGGGAAACACAAACATTTTCGGTTATAAAATGTGTAATGGCTGAATATTCTTAGAGCTTTAAGATATTCTCAGTTTGGGAAAATTAGATTGTTTATGTAAAAAAAGAATCACATTTACATATATATCATTCAAGCCAATGAAAATAAATTTTTTTTTAACATCTTTATTGGAGTATAATTGCTTTACAATGGTGTGTTAGTCTCTGCTTTATAACAAAGTGAATCAGCTATACATATACATATATCCCCATATCTCATCCCTCTTGCATCTCCCTCCCTCCCTCCCTATCCCACCCCTCTAGGTGGTCACAAAGCACTGAGCTGATCTCCCTGTGCTATGTGGCTGCTTCCCACTAGCTATCTATTTTATGTTTGGTAGTGTATATATGTCCATGCCACTCTCTCACTTCATCCCAGCTTACCCTTCCCCCTCCCCGTACCCTCAAGTCCATTCTCTACGTCTGCGTCTTTATTCCTCTCCTGCCCCTAGGTTCTAAAATTTTCAAAGGAAGATTTAAACTGTTTGTATGTTTACTAACCAATTATGTGTTTAACAGTTATTTACATGTTGTGATGTTATATCTATGAACGTGAGAAGTGTCTCAATTCAAGGGAACAATTTTATAAAAACATATAGAACATAAAAGGCACAAAATTATACACACACACACATAAAATACCATATATATTATCCTTTATGTGTGAGGTATAATAAAATAATGATTTTGCCTTATAAAATCCCATTTTCTATGTCAGTGACTGTCCAAACATTGACTTATAAGACTCTCTAGGTGGTCTTTGTGTACAAAGTTTCTATTTAGTAAGTGAATAACAATTTTTTTTTCCCAGAAAAATCTTATTGTTATCCTCAAGGTGAGCTGCTTCTTATACTGAGTGGGAAAAGGCGGAGTATCTTATACCCCGAGTAAGTTGCCCACAGATTTAAAAAGCTTAAGAGCAGTAACAGATTGATTGTGAAACCCAAAATGTGGACACATGCTTTGCTGAGCACCTGAAACTATCACAACATTGTTAATCAGCTATACTCCAATATAAAATAAAAAGTTAAAAAAAATGTGGACACATCTGGGAATTTCTTGATTATTATCAGAAACTTATACAGCATATGACCTTTCACTTAAAGAAGAGCAGGGCCTGACTTAATTAATCATCATTCCAAAGAGGTCCATTTAGACTGGAATCTGTTAATTTGAGAACTGCATGAAGGCGTAAACTGAGAGAGAAGGGGAAGAGTCTGGCCCAGTATACAAGGCTAGCACTGGGTTTGTAACTATCAAGTCAAAGATTTGATTTTTATTTACCCCAAAGTCAGGCTTCATCCAGATCACATAATATCAAAGGTGTGGAAGAAGAAAGGAAACATTATAGTAAAAAGAACAAAGAAGAAAAGCAGCATAAACGTATATTTTTTGGTGAGTTTGCTCAAAGAGAAAAACAAAGAATCAGACTAAGTCAATAAAATAAGACTGAAGGAGCAAAAATAAAATCAAGGTTTCTTGGTTTGTTTTCAGAAAACTGACAACTGTTAAGAACAAAGCCAAAGATGAAACCAATTACAAAATCACTGATGAAAACCATTTGAAAAACATTAGTAAAGTAGAAGAAGAATAAGGTCATTATTTCAAGAAAAGGAAGAAAAATCAATGCTGTTTTTTATATTCATATACAATTTGATTCACATCAAAATGTGAGCTGTTCTCATCAAGGAGCCATGATGAATGTGAATTATACACACCTGCTGAAATAGGAACATGATCTGGATCCACGGCTGAGGTTCTTGGCTGATGAGAATAAAACTGGATTTACTGTAGAGGCAATAATGACCCTTTAGGGAGCAAGTGAAGAACAGCTTTGCTACACAACTTCTAACAGAATCTAGAAACAAATACACATAGCATTAAACATTAGATTCTTTCCAGAGTTACACCTTATACTTCAACATACAAACATCTTTAGAAATACATTCCTTAGTTTTCACTCTGTGAGCTAATAACTTCAAACAACTATCGATTTGGGAGTAGATCCATTTCATGGAATGTAGACTTAAGTGTAGCTGCTTTAAGCAAGTTGTATTCTATTCCTCTTTTTCTTTTGATTAACAATGGATGAGAAGTCTCCAAGCAACTTGCATGGGAGGAAAAAACCTCTTACCAATAGAAAGGGAGATAGGTGTCATTTCCATATGATTGGGAACTTTGAAATAACCTGGGAAGCACAAACAAATGGGTGAAGGAAACCGAGGCATTTTCTGGGCAGTGATGGTGTGCCATGACCAGGGCCACTGTTCTCTTGGTTGTACAGAGGCCACAGAAACAACCCCCAGAATAACTCTGGCCAGGGGGTGGCTTCCTGTGAACTGTCCTGGCTCGAAAAGGTTATTTCATCTTGAAGAGCTTCAGTAGGGAAACTTAAAGAGATCATCCTTTAGGAACAAGAAAGTGGGGGAGCATGGTGGTGGTGGCATAGAGCAGAGATGGTGAGGAGCCATGTTTAGGAGCCATTTAATTTTTACAGCCCTACAAGATGGGTGTTGCTGTTTCTATTTTAAGTAGGAGGAAACTTAGCCCATTAAAGGGTCAGCTTAGTGAACCACTGTGACTGCCTTGTTCACCACTATGACCTTGGCACGTGGCACACAATAGATGCTCTAAAGAGAGTGTCTGGAGAGATGAATGATGCTCAAGGATCCAGAAAATATTGCTCAAGTTTGCCCTATCTGTGGCAGAACCAGGATTCGAACTCAGCCAAACTGTTGCCACGTTGGGATGCTTTAGGCTCTACCATACTGGGAATTTTTAAATCTGTAGAGTCATATCGATAGCTCATGGGGTATTTATTGTTTCAGAATTAATCTGACATGTTAAATGAAATATTTTGAAAATAAATAGATTAATTATGCCCTACTATTAAAAATGGAAATGGACTAGAGTTTATTAAAAGCTGATGGGAGTTTATTAAAAGCCTATGAGAGTGCATGGGGTTCCCTAGAGAATTATGGGGAGGGGGGAGGCTTATCTGTGCACCATCAGGGCTCAGGTGTGAAGGAATAACAGGCTTTTGGGAAAGAGTTGGGAAGAGTTAAGGGAGGGTGGCCAATGATAGATTAGAGAAGACGACATTGGAAACAAAACAATAAAGCCACAGGGCAATTTAGAAACATATTTAGAAATCTTAATAAATAATAGCTTTCTGTGTGATTCTGAACCATTGGTATAAAAGAGGACTAGTTTTCATGATGTTAGTTGTTTGGGGGAAATTTAAGCATTCAAAATCTTGTATGAAATCAGAAATCATTTCTGCATTCTGTAGGTGAGTGGATCATGAGATATAAAGAGTGCTTGAAAGTTCAGTGGAAAAGACCAGGAGGCCTGCCACTGACAGGGAAAGAATTCATAGAATAGAATAGACCACAATATCCACTTAAAATTGCTCTATCAGAAATTGTTTGAAAATGGTAATTAAAAATATTTTTTTGGCATTGAAAAATTGAATTTAAGTTAATCAATACTAGAGAAGGCAGAAACCAAGAATTCCATAAGAGCGCATACACAAAAAATGGTTCTATTGGAAATCAATCTAGCTGTAATATACGCATTGAGACAGCACCTTGTTTTGCTTTAACAGAAAGTTTCAAAAGGGAAAAAGATCGTTTGTAAGAACCTGTGCAGTAGCTTGACAGTCCAAGTTGGACTTCGGGCCCCTGCCACGAAAAAAACATTTTAATCTTTTTCCTTCCCCTAAATTACTGCTCGTTCATGTTTTCTTTTGAAAATGAACATCGATTCAATTTATTTTACTTGCCCTGAGCCTACCAGCTTCCTATACACAAACCACAGGGGTCCCTGATCATGGAAAATGGGCAAAGCAGTAGAACAAAGAGACACCTTTACCTAGAAGCATATATACCGGTGATAAAAACACATCAGTTCTGTGATATAAGACTTCTGTTAATGCTTTCAGTAAACTGGATCTGTTTCAATATTTTTCTCATTTTTTTTTTTTTTTCTGAGCTTTGCTGGATTAGAAAGTTTTTTCAACATTAACATTTAGTTGTTAATTTTTCTCTGTAATTTTCTCCCTCCTGTTCATTCCATGGTATTGAATGGTGGGCATGCAATAAATGGTGTTGGATGAATGAATGGGTGTCAGACACTGTGCAGAGACCAAGAGGAGCCATGATTCTGACCTTGCTCTTAAGAAGTTTACAGCCAAATGGGAGAAACACCTATAAACAACAGTTGTAAATTAAGTCCATGGGATAATGGAGGGACACACAGTACCGACCACTCACAGCAATGAGCAGCTATCATCCTTGGGGAACCAGGCGAGGATTCCTGGTGGAGGAAATATTTGAGGTGACCTTGAAAGCTAACCAAGATTTTGAACTTAGAAAAAATGTGAGAGAGACAAGCATTTTAAGAGTAGGGAACACCCTGAAAAAATCGCATAAGGCATGAATATTCAAGGTAATTCCGGGTAGTAAGGTTAGTGTATCTGGGTTATTAAGATACTTTTTATTTATACAATTGATGCCTAAACTGTTATTTATTTTTCTAGATTAAATGTTGAAAAGAGAGAAGGTCATGCTTTGCTAAATATAGAATGCTTCTCATATTCCACCAAATCTGATTGTTATTTCTTTACTTTTGGTAGGTTGTGGCTTATTTTTGTAAAAAAAACAAAATCAAAGGATTTGGTTTGGTCTTTAAAAATACTGAAGTTAACATGAGCAGCAAGAATTGTATAATATAATGTGTTGTAAGTTGAAATACCCAAAACATACACATTACACACATGGATAAATTTAAAGACGTGATACAAAATAAAAGAGCATTTGATCTTTTTTTTAAGTCAAAGTATTTAAGGATCATTTTGGAATTCTTTTCTTCCTCTCACACTTTTCTCCCACAGTTCATATGCTTTTATTCCTACACTGCATTCATTGTACTGTATTAAAATTTTGTTAGCATTTTTTTAAAGAGATTTATTCCAGACTTTTATTTCTTAATTTCTTTTGAGACAGGTCTTCCATTGAAATCACTTTCCAAAAACCCAGATTTATAGAATTGCCATTACATGATGCTATCTTTTTTTAAAAATTTAATTTAATTTAATTTATTTATTTTTGTCTGTGTTGGGTCTCCGTTTCTGTGCGAGGGCTTTCTATAGTTGCGGCAAGCGGGGGCCACTCTTCATTGTGGTGCGTGGGCCTTACACTATCGCGGCCTCTCTTGTTGCGGAGAACAGGCTCCAAACGTGCAGGCTCAGTAATTGTGGCTCACGGGCCCAGTTGCTCTGTGGCATGTGGGATCTTCCCAGACCAGGGCTCGAACCCATGTCCCCTGCATTAGCAGGCAGACTCTCAACCACTGTGCCACCAGGGAAGCCCTTTTTTTTTTTTTTGGCTTCGGTCCTTTTATTTTTTATAAATTTATTTATTTATTTATTTATTTTTGGCATTGGGTCTTTGTTGCTGCACGTGGGCTTTTTTTTTTTTTTTCCCTAGTTGCAGCGAGCAGGGGCTTCTCTTCATTGTGGTGCACAGGCTTCTCGTTGCAGTGGCTTCTCTTGTTGCGGAGCACGGGCTCTAGGCGCATGGGCTTCAGTAGTTGTGGCACGTGGGCTCAGTAGTTGTGGCTCACGGGCTCTAGAGCACAGGCTCAGTAGTTGTGGCACATGGGCTTAGTTGCTCCGCAGCATGTGGAATCTTCCCGGACCAGGGCTCCTCCATGTCCCCTGCATTTGGCAGGTGAATTCTTAACCACTGCACCACCAGGGAAGTCCTATGTTAGTATTCTTAAACAAACTTTTGCTTTAGAATACTTTTAGATTTACAGAAAAATTACATATATGTAATTATAATATATAAATGTATAATTATTATATATTTACATATTGTATATAATTACAATATATAGAGAGTTCCCTATATACTATAACCCAGTTTCCCCTCTTATTAACATCTTAAGTTGCTATGAGGGACTTTCCTGGTGGCACAGTGGTTAAGAATCCACCTGCCAATGCTGGGGACATGGGTTCAATCTCTGGTCCTGGAAGATCCCACATGCTGCGAAGCAACTAAGCCCATGTGCCACAACTACTGGGTCTGCGCCCTAGAGCCCACGTGCCACAACTACTGAGCCCGCGTGCTGCAACTACTGAAGCCCGTGCGCCTAGAGCCCAGGCTCCACAGCAAGAGAAGCCACCACAATGAGAAGCCCGCACACCACAACGAAGAGTAGCCCCTGCTCGTCACAACTAGAGAAAGCCCACGTGCAGCAATGAAGACCCAATGCAGCCAAAAAAAAAAGTTAGTATGTACATTTGTTACAAGTAATGAACCAATATTGACACGTTATTATAAACTTAAGTCCATAGTTTATTCAGATTTCCTTAGTCTATACTTAGTGTCTTTCTTCTGTTCCAGGATCCGATTCAGGACACTACACAACATTTACTCATTATGTCTCCTTAGGCTCCTCTTGGCTGTGACAATTTCTCAAACTTTCATTGTTTTTGATGATCTTCACAGTTTTGAAACATTTTGTAAAATGTTTCTCAGTTGGGATTTGTCTGTTTTTCTCATGAATAGACTGAGATTTCGAATTTGGGGGAGGAAAACCACAGAGATAAAGTGCCATTTTCCTCATATCATATGGAGAGTACATTTGATCTACATGACTTATGACTATTGATGTTGACCTTGAACATCTGGTTGAGGTAGTGTTCACCAGATTTCTCCACTGTAAAGTTACTCTTTTTTCCCCCACTTTCCATACTGTACTCTTTGAAAAGAAGTCACAATGTGCAACCCATACTTAAAGAGTGGGGAGTTAGCTTCACCTCCTGAGGGCAGAACAGCTGCATAAATTATGTGGAATTCTTCTGCACAAATCTGTCTCTTCCTCTTCTAGTTATTACATTCAAATGATTTGGCCAATTATTCTATCAGTATGTACTCACAGATATTTATTTTATAATTCAATATTATTTTGTTTATTTTGTTGCACTAACTGTTCCAGCTTTGGCCACAGGGAGCTCTTTCAGTTGGTTCCTGTGTCCATTTGATGTGCTGTCATCATTGTGTGTGTGGTTTTTTATTTGTTTGTTTATCACTTCCTTACTTACATCTCACATACAAGATACTCCAGGCTCAACTTGTATGTTTCCTGCCCTGTCTTAGAATCAGCTGTTTCTCCAAGGACTTCTGGTTCCTTTCACTGGAGAACTGTGTTAGAAACTAAGAGCTAGGTACTAGGTATGTTTGCTGCTACTTGGGTGTCATTGTTCCTTGGCCCCCTAAGGTGACAAAGTGGGGAAATTATGTGTGTATATGTACACATATCTGTTTATAAGTATTTCTACATGCAACCATCTGTATCTATATTAAGCTAAAAATGAGTTCATACCCATGGTTTCAATTCTAATTCATTACCACATGGATCATTTTAGCCTCCACTCCTTGCTTACCTGTAAACTCCCACTTCAACAGTGAGGAGCCTGAGTCACACTCTGTTAGCGTTTTTATCTCTGTCCACTATAAAAGGCAGAGTTCTTTTCCTCTCCCTTTCGCTCTCTTTCCCTCCACTCCTTCCCTTCCACCCTCCTCTCTTTCTCTCTTAAAAATCTTAGTGTATTTTGTACCCACCATAGTACCTGGCATAGAGAAGCCTACCTCAAAACATAACAATGATACTTTATTATACTCTTTCTGATTCCTTCTGGAGCAACAATGATAAAACCAGTAGGATATTCCCATAATGAGAAAATAATGAGAAATTATAATAGTAATAATACAATACTAATTTTCATGTTGAAATTTTATCTTACATTTAACTAAACATTCCACATTGTCACATCTGGCATGAAAGATATAGCTATTTGTTTATTTATTTATTTTTATTTTTTAGTTGCATCCGGTCTTAGTTGCAGCACGTAGGATCTTTTGTTGTGGCATGAGGGCTTCTCTCTAGTTGTAGTGCACAGGCTTCTCTCTAGTTGTGGCATGTGGGTTTTCTCTCTACAGAGCACATGGGCTCTGTAGCTTGTGGCACGTGGGCTCTCTAGTTGAGGCATGCAGGCTCAGTAGTTGCAGCACGCAGGCTTAGTTAGTTGTCCCGCAGCATGTGAGATCTTAGTTTCCCGACCAGGGATTGAACCCACGTCCCCTGCATTGGAAGGCGGATTCTTTACCACTGGACAACCAGGGAAGTCCTGAGATATAGCTATTTGTTAATGTGAACATTCTTCCTTAGCTTAGCCACTTGTATTTTAGCTATACTTCAGATGCTAGTAATCTTGTTATGATCTTGGTAAAGAAACACTCCTTTACTCATTTTATGGTTGTAAAATATTAATGTAAAAAAAGTTAGAAATCTAGAAAGTCTACCAATTAACATTCTAGAAAACATTTTAAAATTAGAAATAGTACTAAATGATATCATAATGTTTCAGAAGTGGGATATAGTCTACAGCCATACTACCCTGAAAGCACCCTATCTCGTCAGAAAGGAGTTATAATTTATAATAATATTTTTAAAGTCTAGTGGAAATTCAAAAAGCAATACTCATAGCAGACAAAATAGACTTTAAAATAAAGACTATTATAAGAGACAAGGAAGGACACTACATAATGATCAAGGGATCAATCCAAGAAGAAGATATAACAATTGTAAATATCTATGCACCCAACATAGGAGCACCTCAATACATAAGGCAAATGCTAACAGCCATAAAAGGGGAAATCGACAGTAACACAAAATAGTATGGGACTTTAATACCCCACTTACACCATTGGACAGATCATCCAAACAGAAATTAATAAGGAAACACAAGCTTTAAACTCATTAGACCAAATGGACTTAATTGATATTTATAGGACATTCCATTAAAAAACAACAGAATACACTTTCTTCTCAAGTGCAAACAGACTCTCCAAGACAGATCACATCTTGGGTCACAAATCAAGCCTCAGTAAATTTAAGAAAATTGAAATCGTACTGAGCATCTTTTCTGACCACAACGCTATGAGACTAGATATCAATTACAGGAAAAAAACCTGTAAAAAACACAAACACATGGAGGTTAAACAGTATGCTACTAAACCACCAAGAGATCACTGAAGAAATCAAAGAGGATATCAAAAAATACCTAGAAACAAATGACAATGAAAACACGACGACCCAAAACCTATGGGATGCAGCAAAAGTAGTCCTAAGAAGGAAGTTTACAGCAATACAATTGTACCTCAAGAAACATCTCAAATAAACAACCTAAGCTTACACCTAAAGCAATTAGAGAAAGAAGAACAAAAAACCCTCAAAGTTAGCAGAAGGAAAGAAATCATAAAGATCAGAGCAGAAATAAATGAAAAAGAAATGAAGGAGGGCTTCCCTGGTGGCACAGTGCCAATGCAGGGGACACGGGTTCGAGCCTTGGTCCAGGAAGATCCCACATGCCGTGGATCATTTAAGCCTGTAAGTCACAACTACCAAGCCCATGCACCGCAACTACTGAAGCCCACGCACCTAGAGCCTGTGCTCCACAACAAGAGAAGTCACCACAATGAGAAGCCAGCACACCGCAACGAAGAGTAGCCCCCACTCGCCGCAATTGGAGGAAGCCCGCGTGCAGCAACGAAGACCCCATGCAGCCAAAAATAAATACATAAATAAATTTAAAAAAAAAGAAATGAAGGAAACAAAAGCAAAAATCAATAAAACTAAAAGCTGGTTCTTTGAGAAGATAAACAAAATTGACAAACCATTAGCCAGACTCATCAGGAAAAAAAGGGAGAAGACACAGATCAACAGAATTAGAAACAAAAAAGGAGAAGTAACAACTGACACCACAGAAATACAAAGGATCATGAGATACTACTACAAGCAACTATATGCCAATAAAATGGACAACCTGGAAGAAATGGACAAGTTCTTAGAAATGTACAACCTTCCAAGACCGAACCAGGAAGAAATAGAAAATATGAACAGACCAATCACAAGCACTGAAATTGAAACCATGATTAAAAACCTTCCAACAAACAAAAGTCCAGGGCCCGAAGCCTTCACAGGCGAATTCTATCAAACATTTAAAGAAGAGCTAACACCTATCCTTCTCAAACTCTTCCAAAATATAGCAGAGGGAGGAACACTCCCGAACTCATTTTATGAGGCCATCACCCTGATACCAAAATCAGACAAAGATGTCACAAAAAAAAAAAAAATTACAGGCCAATATCACTGATGAACATAGATGCAAAAATACTCAACAAAACACTAGCAAACAGAATCCAACAGCACATTAAAAGGGTCATGCACATGAACAAGTGGGGTTTATCTCAGGAATGCAAGCATTCTTCAACATATGCAAATCAATCAATGTGATACACCATATTAACAAACTGAAGAAGAAAAACCATATGATCATCTCAGTAGATGCAGAAAAAGCTTTCGACAAAATTCAACACCCATTTATGATGAAAACCTCCAGAAAGCAGGCATAGAGGGAACTTACCTCAACATAATAAAGGCCATATATGACAAACCCACGGCCAACATCATTCTCAATGGTGAAAAACTGAAACCATTTCCACTAAGATCAGGAACAAGACAAGGGCGTCCACTCTCACCACTATTATTCAACATAGTTTTGGAAGTCCTAGCCATGGCAATCAGAGATGAATAAGAAATGAAAGGAATCCAATTTGGAAAAGAAGAAGTAAAACTGTCACTGTTTGCAGATGACATGATACTATACATAGAAAATCCTAAAGATGCCACCAGAAAACCACTTGAGCTAATCAATGAATTTGGTAAAGTAGCAGGATACAAAATTAATGCACAGAAATCTCTTGCATTCCTATACACTATCAACGAAAAATCAGAAAGAGAAATTAAGGAAACACTCCCATTTGCCATTGCAACAAAAAGAATAAAATACCTAGGAATAAACCTACCTAAGGAGGCAAAAGACCTGAATGCAGAAATCTATAAGACACTGATGAAAGAAATCAAAGATGATACAAACAGATGGAGAGATATACCATGTTGTTGGACTGGAAGAATCAACATTGAGAAAATGACTATACTACCCAAAGCAATCTACAGGTTCAATGCAATCCCTATGAAACTACCAATGGTATTTTTCACAGAACTAGAGCAAAAAATTTTATCATTTGTATGGAAACACAAAAGACCCCAAATAGCCAAAGCAATCTTGAGGAAGAAAAATGGAGCTGGAGGAATTAGGCTCCCTGACTTCAGACTATACTACAAAGCTACAGTAATCAAGACACTATGGTACTGGCACAAAAACAGAAATATAGATCAATGGAACAGGATAGAAAGCCTGAGATAAACCCACGCACATATGGTCACCTTATCTTTGACAAAGGAGGCAAGAATATACAATGGAGAAAAGACAGCCTCTTCAATAAGTGGTGCTGGGAAAACTGGACAACTACATGTAAAAGAATGAAAGTAGAACACTTCTTAATACCATACACAAAAATAAACTCAAAATGGATTAAAGACCTAAATGTAAGGCCAGACACTGTAAAACTCTTAGAGGAAAATATAAGCAGAACACTCTATGACATAAATCACAGCAAGATCCTTTTTGACCCACCTCCTAGAGAAATGGAAATAAACACAAAAATAAACAAATGGTACCTAATGAAACTTAAAAGCTTTTGCACAGCAAAGGAAACCATAAACAAGATGAAAAGACAGCCCTCAGAATGGGAGAAAATATTTGCAAACAAAGCAGCTGACAAAGGAGTAATCTCCAAAATATACAAGCAACTCATGCAGCTCAATATCAAAAAAACAAACAACCCAATCCAAAAATGGGCAGAAGACCTAAATAGACATTTTTCCATAGAAGACATAAAGATTGCCAACAAACACGTGAAAATATACTCAACATCACTAATCATTAGAGAAGTGCAAATCAAAACCACAATGAGGTATCACCTCACATCCGTCAGAATAGCCATCATCAAAAAATCTAGAAACAATAAATGCTGGAGAGGGTGTGGAGAAAAGGGAATCCTCCTGCACTGTTGGTGGGAATGTAAACTGATACAGCCACTATGGAGAACAGTACAGAGGTTCCTTAAAAAACTAAAAATAGAACTACCATATGACCCAGCAATCCCACTACTGGGCATATACCCTGAGAAAACCATAATTTAAAAAGATACATGTACCCACAATGTTCACTGCAGCACTATTTACAATAGCCAGGACATGGAAGCAACCTAAGTGTCCATCAACAGATGAATGGATAAAGATTATGTGGCACATATATACAATGGAATATTACTCAGCCATAAAAAGGAATGAAATTGAGTTATTTGTAATGAGGTGGATGGATCTAGAGTCTGTCATACAGAGTGAAGTAAGTCAGAAAGAGAAAAACAAATACTGTATGCTAATACATATGTATGGAATCTAAAAAAATGGTTCTGGGACTTCCCTGGTGGTGAAGTGGTTAAGAATACACCTGCCAGTGCAGGGGACACGGGTTCAATCCTTGGTCCGGGAAGATCCCACATGCCGCGGAGCAGCTAAGCCCTGGGCCACAACTACTGAGCCTGTGCTTTAGAGCCCATGAGCCACAACTACTGAGCCCATGCACCACAACTACTGAAGCTCACACACCTAGAGCCTGTGCTCTGCAACAAGAGAAGCCACCACAATGAGAAGCCCATGCACTGCAATGAAGAGTAGCCCCCACTCGCTGCATCTAAAGAAAGCCCGCACGCAGCAGTGAAGACCCAACACAGCCAAAAATAAATAAAAACAAAAAAACCCCCAGTACTGATCAACCTAGTGGCAGGGCAGGAATAAAGACGTGGTGGTAGAGAATGGACTTGAGGACACAGCGGGGGATGGGGAAGTTGGGACAAAGTGAGAGCGTAGCATTGACATTGACATATATACACTACCCATGTAAAATGGATGGCTAGTGGGAAGCAGCCACATAGCACAGGGAGATCAGCTTGATGCTTTGTGACCACCTAGAGGGGTGGGATAGGGAGTGTGGGAGGGAGGCTCAAGAGGGCGGGGATATGGGGATATGTATACATATAGCTGATTCACTTTGTTATACAGCAGAAACTAACACAACATTGTAAAGCAATTATACTCCAGTAAAGATGAAAAAAAAAAAAGTCTAGTGGAAATTCGAAATCAAGCAAAACCATAATCAAAAATAAAAATCAGATTTTAGTTTGTGTGTGTGTGTGTGTGTGTGTGTGTGTGTACACTACTTAAAATATTAGAGCAAGTTGATGTGTGGAATAACTAATATAAGTATTTACTTCTTTACCAATCACTCCATTAAATGTTTTATATAATTATCATTTAATCCTCATAATTATCTATTATCTCTTTTCACTTAAGAGGTTAAAGTGTCAGAGAGTTAAATGACTTAATCAAGTAAGATGCAGAGCCAGGATTAAGACCCAAGTTCATTAAAATGTAAGATCCATGTTTTGTTCACAAAGTGATAAGACCTCATGCAAAGTCATATTGTCTAATGACCTTAAACTTGTTGACCAGTTGAGCTATCTGTAGCTTCTGCAGGGACAGGATGGACAATCCAAAATAAATTGCCAGTATCTTTAACAAGACAACGTAAGTTGTTCAGGCTTAGAAATATAACCCAAGGCATTAATTTCTATGCAATTACTATATAGTCAACATAATTCTCTAACCTGGGGGTAAGACAAATCTTCTCATAAAATATAAAGAGCTGTGGCAAATCAATAAAGAGAAGCTCTTTAGAGGCCTATGTAAATTGGGAATAACTGATCTCTTTTATCCTCAAATGTGGTAGGAGGAAGTAGGAGAGGATGCTAAACTCAGAGGGAATAATTAAATAACTAGGCTTATAGTTCTTAGAGGTGGTGAAAGCTGTAGAATCAGGTGAAAGGGGACTGTGGTGGTAGTTGTGATGCCCTGTGATTCTCTGCTAACAGTTGATAAGTGTGACTATTTTTCTAAATATATTGGATCTCAGAAACACACCATTCTTTTTGGGAAATGAGACACAACTCATCTTCCAGGGTGGTACTTATATCTAATCCATGCCATTATATAGTTTTTATTTAGTGATAAGTGCCTTTTAAGAATAAAAATAGAGTATGACTTCGAGTTTTTTTTATAGCTAGTAGAAATATCAAAGAGCTGGCTTTATTTTTTGGAAAAATGAATAAGTTAGCTCTTTTGAATTCTTTACCAAACTTACACTTTGAAAGTTCTCTCCCAGCTAAATAAGGGTCAAATGAGTGTTTCTGGCTTGTTCCCCAGGTTTTTCAACTGAATCATTCTTCTCCATATCCAAACTGTATTTCTAGAATGATTTATAAAAACTCAAATACAGGAATATCTTTGCAGAAATTGCTAGCTTGAAAGTATCAGCACATTGAACATAACATAAATAAGCAACAAATTCAGAGAAGGCATTTGAAGAGCTTGGTAGGAAGGGAGCTAATTTTCTTTGACTACTTACTTCATACCTAGGTGTAAGTGTAACAGATTACATTGAACGCTTATGAAGTAGGTTTAGTTATCCCCACTTTATAGAGAAGGAAATCTCAAGGTCAAACTTCTAGGAGCTGGAATTTGAACCCAGGTTCCAAAGCCTGTTCTCTTTCCAGTATGTTATCGAACGGCTGAGATAAAATAGAGGTAACAGAAGTACCTCAAAAAGGAAGTATGGTTCAATGGAAAAATCACTGGCCCAGGAGTCAGACAACCAGGGTCTTAGTGAGTAGACTCTTGTTATCTCTTCTCTCTGTCTTCTCACTTCTTATCTGTAAAAATGACGGCAAGCCAAAGCTGATCTAAACTGTAATTTAAAAAATTTTACATTTCTAATTGCTTATTATCTTTCTTTTTCTCCTAGATTGTAAGCTCCATGAGGGTAAGGATTTTTTATTGTGGTAAAATAAATATAACATGAAATTTACCATTTTAACCATTTTTCGGTGTGCAGTTTAGTGGCATTTAAGTACATTCACATTGTTGTATAGTCATCACCACCATCCATCTCCAGAACATTTTTATCTTCCCCAACTGAAAATCTATACCCATTAAACTATACTTGTCCGTTTCCCTCTCCCCTCAAACTCAGAGAACCACTATTCTGTTTTCTGTCTCTATGAATTTGACTACTCCAAGTGCTTCACGTAAGTGGAATCATATATAAAGGATCATATTTATCCTTTTGTGTCTGGCTTATTTCATTTAGCATAATGTCTTCAAGTTTCATATAATTTGTAGAATGTATCAGAATTTCATTCCTCTTTAAGGCTGAATAATTTTCCATCGTATGCATATAACACATTTTGTTTATCCAGTCATCATTCACCCATCAATGGACATTTGGGTTGTTTCCACCTTTTGGCTATTGTGAATAATGTTATAAACATGGGTGTACAAATATCTCTTTTAGACCCTGATTTCAATTCTTTTGGATATATACCCAGAAGTGAGATTGTCGGGTCATACGGTAACTCTATGTTTAATTTTTTAGGAACTGCCATACTAGAATGTACTTTTTAGCTCAGAAATTCTATGATTCAATGAGGGCCTCTAGGGGCCCATGAAGAAATGTGTCTTTGATGATTGTCCAAAGCAGGGTTGGACATTTGCCCAGGGCTGCCAGGACTTACTCTCAGCACTCAATACAGGACAAATGGCAACAGGGTCTGTTGGAGTAGATTTCCCTCTCCTGTCCGACACTAGCCAGACAGGAACCACTGAAGCCATTTCTCCCATCTCCCAATTAACTCTCCTTTGATATATTTCAAAGACATGGAATTCAAAATACTGACCCTGAATGAATGAATAATACTGTCATTTAACTGTATAAATATCCTAAAATGGACAGAAAAAGAAAAGGAGGAAATGAAACCGGTAATTTGTCTGATGAGAACATTTCCAAAGTATTTTAAAAATCATGTTTTTGAAGTAAAACATAAATTACAATTTTGGGAAAAAAATGTAGAACAAACTCATCACGTAAAAATACTCTCGCTTTTGCCTGAAAAAAAAACCAAAATGGAAGAAGACATCACAAGCCAGTGTGGACCACTTATCAAACTTTAATTCCATATGATTTGCAAAATATATTTTTATCTTAGACTGAAACTATACTCCCTTGTCACTACCCAATTCAAGTTTAGAAGTCTTGAACAGAATAACAATTATTCCACAACTTTGATGCAGGAAACAGAAGGGAAGAAATTACAAAGTAAAAAAAATTAGATTCTCAAAAGTGAAGATGAATTTCTGAAATGACTGTTTGAAATAATATTGAAAATTTCTCAATGTCCGAAGACACTGCTTTAATCATCTTGGTATTTCCAGGGCTTGGTTCTATAGGTTCTCAGAAATGTGAGTTGTTGAACTAATATGTGCTAAGGAAAGACTACCAAATTTCTCATTTGATGAAGAATCTAGGGCAGGAAGGTAACAGGAAAGAGGACTTCGTCTCATTTTCACTAAGTTCTGTTTATGATATTATTTATCTGAGAAATACATGATCCCTTCTCAGAAGCTGACTGGCCACTGGCCATATCACATGCACGTGGGTGCAACATCCCCACCCAGAGCAAAAGTACTATGCATGTTTTCCCGCTTATGGCAAAAATTCTAGCCAGTTGTCAAACAAGCATGACAGATGCTTTTGTTCTGAATCATCAGAATGAAATAAAATTCTTTTGCAAGGGATTGCCTTAATAATGCAAATTAAATTCAGAGATGTGAAGGGAAATTTAGTAATTTTATATTCAGAAATATACAAACCATAGGTGTAGGAAGTTCTATTTTGAAAAAAAGAAGTCCAAATTATGTACTGGTATATAAACCCATATATTTATATAAATGCATGGGAGAAAGGTCTGTAAAACTATACATCAACAATTGACAGTGATTATTTCTGGGTCGAGAAGTGGGATTAGGGTGGGGAGCAAACACTTTTTTACTCCATATACTTCTGTATTATTTTAATTCTTTCCCTATGGGTTTATATTCATGTATTATCTGTATAACTTAAAAAGAAAAAAATCACATTCAATGAAAAAGTTGATGTTAGTTAAAGGAGGTAATTTAAATGATGTCTCACAAAATTACCATGCAATGAGGCTAATAGTTATAGTTTTAAACGTTATTTTTCTCTTTTACCTTCCTGAGTTCAAAAACTTTGCTCTAGGGTGGGCGTGGAGTGGCAATGGGGTAGACATTAGACTGTTATAAGAATACAAAGAGGAAGACTAAGGTAAGAAGGAATTCATTTTTTAACTGCCAAAATTGTATTATACAGCACAACACCTTACAAGCAAAGCTTTTGTCTTGAGAAAGGATTTTCTAAATTTCTTTACCTCCCTTTAGTCTATCAACCCCTGAGCATGGAGAACTTCCATTAGAGACCTGTGGTGTGGAGGGGATAGCAGCTATATCAGTTCTACAGTTGGTAGGGAGAATATAACATAGAAGAAGTAAAAGAGAAGAATTTTCAGTTCTGGCAGGGCAGATTGTGGAGAGAAGGAGAGAGATAAGTGTGACGTCATCAGAAGTGGGCCCTGACTTCCTTATATTTGGACTTCAGCTTGGGGAAGGGGGAGTATATTAGATTAAGTATGGTAACATGGAGGGCAGTGGTGACCCTTAGGAAGGAGATCCACTCCTAGGTGGCTCTCTGCACCAGTACAGGGCAGCCAATTTAGTTAAAAGCACAGCTCGGAGGCAAGCAGAGGAGGTATAAGGCTCAGCTCCCATGGGCCACCCTTGTCCCTGTAATGGAGGGGCAGGAGGAGGGAGAAGAAGCTGAGGTTCTTGCTGGACAGCTTTTCAGAGAAATCACTGTAGTGCGGAGGAGCTCTGTCCAGTATGCAGCAGAGAGAACTGACCCAGCTAGGCTTCAGAGGGGGCCACAGCACCAGTGGGTGCTGAGTTGCAGTCAGATTGCCAGGTAAGAGCTATGCACACAGTGCCTGGAAAATAAGCAACATCACCCTTAACTTTAGCTGAGAGGGTGATAAGCAAGCAAAGGACATTATCCCTTAGGCAAGAAGACACTCCCTCTCACCCTGCTACCCCCATGCATGATGCTTTTCCACAACCACAAGGAAACAGGACCCACTTCCTCATGCCCCCAAATGCCACCTTAGAGAGATAAGCATGGGAGGGGGTAAGAGGAAGAACCTTTTTATTCAAATGAGAGGTTGTTTCCTAAACGTACTACTCAAATGATCAGATGGGATTAAATTTAAATAAGGACTCAGTTAATTTCCCCCTTACTAACCAGTGGTTAGTTGTTCACAAGGAGTTCTAGACAAAATGATGGTGCATTTTCTCTGTAAAGCTAAGTTGTAATGTGAAATTTTGTAATCTTACAATAAGTGAAAAATAATGATAATGATAGAGAATAAAACTATCCCGAACAAGAAGACCTGGGGAGAGAAAGAAATATTGTCCTAATAAAAAGAGAGTCTTATTAAGATTCACACAGCAAAAGGTAGAGGGTGGGGAGTTGACTGAGGCAGGGTATCAGGACATTTTGCATGTGAAGGCTGAAATCTAATCACACACAGTGGACTGTAGTGTCTCTTGGTGCATATATGCTTGTAAATTTCTTACATGAAAACTGTTCAGATATTGTACCAGCTTGCTATTCTGTGTTGCCATTAAAGAACAGAGTGAGACTTGCCCATTAACCTTCAGGTGACAGAGACTTTGGGATGCTCTCACAACCAGTGTCTCTGCCCTGAGACAGGGACTGAAAAGCCCATCCCTTCAGAAGCCATTCTAGGGCCAGTTGTTCCAACCCCTCATCCAAAATCCAGTTCTGTTCCATGGTGGTGGTGCAGAGCCCAGACTCCGGAGCCAGACTCTTCTCCTTACTAGCTTTGTGTCGTTAGGCAAGTTACATAACCTCTCTGTGACCTAATTCGGAATAATAATAAGAGCATCTATTGCTAAGGGATGTTTAGTGTGATCAACCATCCCTATTTGCCTGGGACTGAGGTGGCTTCAGGGACTTGAAATTTTTAGTGCTAAAACTGGGAAAGACCTGGACAAGCCAAAAGGAATTGGTCACCCTGGTTAACGTGAGCATAAAATGGGTTAATTTAAGTGAGATTTTCAGACAGAAGTGTGCTCAGCACAGAGCAAGTGCTTAACAATGTTTCTTTGATCATCATCATGATCGTTATTACAACTACGACTATTGTATATGGGGAAAGAAATCAGCCCTCAGCCAGGAGGGCTGCTATAATGCTGTTTTTTAAAAAAAATTATTTATTTATTTTTATTTTTTATTTTTTGGCCACTCCTGGTGGCATGCGGGATCTCAGTTCCACGACCAGGGATCAAACCCGTGCCCCCTGCAGTGGAAGGAGAGTCTTAACCACTGGACCGCCAGGGAAGCCCCAACCATAATGCTGTTTTGATTAGAGAAAAGGGGATCCTAACGACCCTTGGAATCTCTAGGTCTCTTAGTGTCCTGAAATTTTCACCTAATTGCTTATTTCAAAAAGAACTTAATACAAAGCTAATATGTGCAGGCTGAAATAAAATTCTATACAACTGAAATAAATTTCTCTGGGGACATGATAGAAGAAGATCTAGCAAGAAAGAAGATCCTGTAACAGTGCTTGAAGCCATTCACTTGGTCTCTCTGAAATCCTTCAAAGTTCTAGCACTTCAAGTGGTAAGCAAGTGAGGCTTTTGATGTTGATGCTATTTTGAGGCTCAGTAGCATAGTCATGTAGCAAGAACACCACCAGGAAGCTCTAACGAAAGGCCTAACATTTTGCTGTATTCAAAGCATCCTAAGTAAGAAGATGACTTTCTTGCAGCAAAAAAAGGGAAAAATAGCTAACACTGATTGGTTGGTTATTGTATGTTGGGCACTGTTCTAAAAGCTTTTTGTGTGTTTTGCCCCTTTATGTTCACAACAATCCTGTGATGTAGATACGTCCAGTTTAGAAGAAGAATTTGAGACTCAAAGATGTTGTGATTTACTATGTTTGATTCAAGAAGCAACTAATAATAGTTGAAGTCAAAGAGGATTTAATTTATACCTAATTATTTTCAATTTTATAAATCCTATTATAAATTGTGTATCAATTTCATTTGCACAGTATTTAGACTTGTTGATAGTTTGTTTTCAGTTTTGATTGTGGTTTTGATCTGTATAGTACAATTGGATGAGTTATGTGGCACAGTCTCATTCATGCTCAAACCTCTCTTGAGGTAAGCCCACGTGACTGACCCATGAAATCCCAACTCAAGATACCACTGTTCCCCAATGGGAACCACCCAAACTGAAAGCACAGCAATCAAGGAAATAAGTCAAGGAAATAAGTCAAGGAAATAAATTGCCTCTGTCAAGTTAGCCTGGGAAACCAGAAAGTCTATAGCAGAAGTGAATGTCATAATCATAAAATTATTTTTCTATAAATCAATGTTACACATGACAGAGGTCACTATATCTTTGAAAGCCTTAGTTTCATCCATTGCTTCATTCAAGTTGTGTTTAAGTGTAATTTGTTTCATTCTTATGTGACCTAAAATCCAGTGAGGATGACATTAATCATCACAGTTAACATTAAACAGAGTCAACGTTTTTACTGTTTCTGGTTAATTAATTATTTCTACCTTCTTTTTCTTATTGCTGTCCAGAGAAGTTACATCATAAAAGAGAGTAGCAATGTCATTCAGCTTCCAGAAACTCAACTTTCTGGTTGTAAATTTGAAACAGCTGGTTATATATTTTGTCCTATAGAGGAAGACAAAAAGATCTATTGAAGAACCAAAGTGAAGGTTAATAGGCGAATTATCCCTGCCTCAGTTGGCTATTTCCCAATAGTACAGCAGGTAACATAAACTTTGGGGTGAGAAGATAATCAACATTCATTCAACAGAGGCTGCAGGAGTGGCCTCTTGCCCTGCTCCCAGAACTCTGGCATCTCAAAAATTTGCCTTATGCGGGAAATCTGATGCCAGATTCCAGTTAAAAAAATCCTGAAGTCCCAGAGCTAGAAGGGTTTTGAATAGTAGTTTCTCTAAGACAGAAGTGCAATGGAACCAGTTCAGGAAGCTATTCTTTTCCTTAATATCTTGAGATTCAAATCTCTTAGAACCATGGCAAAGTGCACAGTTCAATTTCCTCCCATGTATTTAGATTATAATGGCTTCATTTTGACAATAAAGTATTTCTACACTGACAAGCTTCTACACTGCATGAGTTCAGAGGGTGTCATTCACAAAGGCCACAGTGTAAATGGTGCCCTTCTGGAGGTGGGCAATGCAGAGGTCTCGCAATGCAGCACAAGCGAGCCTCACTCCTCAGACAGTGTGATTTGGGATTGTATGGAGATCCCTGGAGGAGGCTGACATTTTATTTTAGTTAGTTTCTTCTCACCTATCACTTCTTACCCCATTCTCTGTGCTTATGATATTCTTTACTTCTCTCAGCTCCCTGCATGCTTCATGGCCAAGTCCCTGATTTATGACTCAACCAAATC